>NC_079493.1:101076470-101183215 GCF_030052815.1 Hevea brasiliensis
CTGCTAAGCCAAACGGAGGGCATTTTGGTCATTTCGCCTTCCGAGGTGATTTTTGGCCGACTTGTCCAGTTGAGTAAATAATTAATATGACATAAAATATGAAGAAACATGACTAGAAATTAAATTGAACTTGAGTAGTGGAGGAAAGAAAAGAAAATGAGGAAAAGGGGCATTTATGACATCATGGTGATGTCATTAAGAAAATTTTGACCAATCACACTTAAGCCATTGTTTGACTAACTATTAAAAGAGATTAAAGAAGACCAAAATAACACAAATTGCAGCAGCTACCTCCTCCCCAAAGGCCAGCCAAAGCGCCTAGACACCTCCATGGATTTTTTCTTCAATCAAGCTCAATCTCTCCCTTTCTTACACCACTAAACCCTAACCCCTTTCATTAAACCTTGACCATATCACTTGGAGAAGCTCTTGGCAGCCAAGAAGAAGAAGTAAAGTGAGGTTTAGGGGCTTGGAAAATTCTGCCCATTCAAGGTTAGTGCACTTATACCCATTAAACTCTTTATTTCCATGATTTTGGACTTGAACTTAGTAAGATTTGTAGTTTAAATGAACAAAAACCTATGAGTATGAACACTTGAATTTCGGCTGCCCTAGTAAAAGAATATGTAGGAATGTTTTTGATGAGCTTGAAGTGAATTAGAAACCATATTTGAAGTTATAAACATATGAGTAATGCCTTAGTAGCTAGCTAAGGTAAATGGCATAAATTATGAATTTGAATTAGGGTTTTGGGGAGTGAAAAATTGATTTGGCTTAGGAAATTGTTAGAGCACATTTTAATGGTCAATTAGTGACCATTTTAGGTATGTTGACCATAATTAGAACTGAAAAATGGTATGGCAAAGTCAAAGTATAAACTGCCCTAGGACAGCAGCATAGGGACTGAAAATTCAGTCCCTTTGCACTGTCATAACTTGGGCTGTGTTAGTCCAATTGAAGTTTGGCCAATTGGACATGAAAATAGGCTTATAATGACACATTTTTTCTGAAGAAACCATGTCCAAAAGACCAAAGCAAGAGGACCAAAACTTGGCCCCAATCCGGAACCCTGAAACTGATTCTGCAGAATTGGCCAAATGAATAGTAACTGTTCATTTGGCCATAACTCACTGTAGATTTGGTCAATTGACCTGAGATTTTTACAGCAACAAGTTAAGACATAGACAAACAACTTTCATGAAGGAACCTACCCCAAATTATGGCCAGAACCCATCCAACCAAGTGACTCTAGTTACTGTTCATGCACTGTAGATATGGTAATTTTCTGTAGAATGCACATTCGGCCAGCTTGGGTCTTTGGACCATATCTAGAGCTACAATACTCCAAATGGAGTGATTCAAAAAAGGAAATTCAACTAGACAAAATAAGGAACAACTTTCATGTTTTACATTTCTTCAAATTCCCACAGTAACAGTGTCCAATGGAACAGTGAAATTGACTCACCAAAACTAAAAATTCTGCTTGTGTTGAGTTACACTTTGAAATGGTATTAACACTTAATGCCAACAAGTTTTAAACACTAAATGTGGTATATTGGGAGTGCCAAAGTCAATGTACATATTTGCTATCAAAAAGTCAACATTTTAGTTGACTATAGAGGTGAATAGTAACACCAAAAACTTGAAATTCAAAGATTGAAGAATTTAAAAGTTTCAAATGCCCTCGTATACCTAACAAGATTGGTTTGGATAGTTTATCATGCCAATAGGGTTCAGTTAGCAGTACTGCACATGGCAAAAATGCCATTATGTGATTTCATGGCTTTTAGCCATTCTGACTTTGCATTGAGAATTTGCTATTGAGAAATATTGTTGAGATTTTGGATATTGGAGTTTGAGATGATGGAATAAAAATATTGGAAGTGTTTTTAACAGGTTCCGAAGAACGGTTTTCTCCATTTTTAGCCGGTACTCCGCTAGATTTTCTTTAAAATTTTCGGAACCTTAGATGAATGATACTTTTGATAAATGGTTTAAATAAATTATATTTCATAAATTATATGCAAAAGCATGATATAAAATTAATTGAGGAACATTAGAGTGTGCCGGTACACCGTGTGGCATTACTTACTCGGGTATACTGTACACGGGTAAGGGGTTTCACATGTTGAGTGTGATTATAAGCTGCCAAAATGACCAACAATATGTTGTGAATTGTGTTTAGGTTATGGTACAAACCAGAATTGGCATGAATGTTTAGTTTAGTAAATATTAAAAGTGTCCTTTGATGAGTAATGAATAAAATGCAATAGGGCAGTTTATGTTATGGGCCTAGAACCTTAAGTGTGTGGCTCCAATTGGTATGAGACCAATTGGAGGTGAAACTAGGCACAAAATGTGCCAACTTTCATGAAGGAAGCTTACCAAAATTCTGCTTGTAAGGTAACTTGAAAAGTGACCAAATCCGGATTAGTGCATTTAAGGCCTGAAAATTGACCATTTGGGCAGCAGTTAGTATTTTGGCCATAACTCACTCAAAACAGGTCCAATTGACTTGAAATTTTGACCCTGAATAGTGAAGACCTATATCTACAAGTCTTATGAAGACACCAAAGCCTAGAAATGACCAGAAGCAAGAAAAACAGCTTGCATAATTTCAGGTCCAAAAACTGGCCGAACCTAAAATGACCTAAAATGACCTAAAATGACCAATTTTGGTACATTCTGACCAGCAACACTAAAATGACCATAAATTGGTCTAGTAAACTCAGAATAACCTGAAATTTTGCCCCACAAGTAATAAGACATAGATCTACAAGTTTGTAGTTTTGACCGAAACCCGAAAGCCGAGGGAACTAGGTCGTCCGGCTAGGTCAAATTAGTATATCAGGATCCGACAAATTACAATAAAACGCAATATACATAGAAATAAATTCGGTAACATGTACCAATACTAAAAGGCTACAAATGTGACATATTGGTAATGTTAAAACCTAATTCACCTAGACTGCATCGAGGGTTGACATCTTAGGTTGAGCAAGGAAATAATAGAATTCGATAAATTAATTATTGAACCTTATTCTAGAGACAGTTTAAATGAGTACTGAAACATTTCAACATTGTGTTTCTCAGTTAGAAAAGACTTAGGGAAGGGGAAGGAAACACTGAGGCAAAGCCAAGAGACAGTTATCAGAGGTTTGTGCACAACTAGTTTTTAACTGATTTTGTTTTGAATATTTCATATGATTAAATGACATATTTTTCTTATGTATTATTTTTAACAAGCATTGGATTTAATTCAATGATTATTGAAATTATTATAGTATGTATGAATTTAGCTTTGTGAAATGGTATTTTCACAAGTATTAAGCATTGTTATGGATTGAATAAATTATGTTTTGGAAAATTGTGATAGAACATGTTTTGAATTGTGATAGTAATTTTCATGGAAAAATGCAAATTTATGATTTGAATTGTGATGAGCATAAAAATTATTGGATATTGGAATTGAATTTGAATTGAATTATATTGTGATTTATGCTCACTAAAAGGATTGTGATATTGTTTTATATCTCACTATAGATGCTTGACTAGGTTATTACCCGTCTCTCTCATTTGTTGAGAAGACAATGGAGTTAGTTGTGTTTTGATTACCATGGTATGTGCACAGGCTTAGATTTTCCTCTGATTTGAGGTTAGATCTAAGTTTTTTATCGTTATGGCCCTTGCAGAAGATTCATTATTGTGGTGTGTACTGTGCACGATGATTCGACCTCCCCGACCATAGGGAGTTAGAATCTGATTCGACCTCCCCGACCATAGGGAGTTAGAATCACTTCGAACATGGCCCTTTCGGATTAGTCTTGCATAGTTAGTGAGATAAAGAATGATTTTTGAGATACAGCATGGTTTTTGAGATAAAGAATGGTTTTTGAGATACAGAATGTTTTTGAATGGTAAAGAATTATGATTTCAGTTATGATTTATGTATAATTGATTTTGTTGAACTACCTTAAATGGTTAGTTATGATTTGATAAATTGAATTTCGTGATCAAAGTCATTTTATACAAATGATTTACATTATTGGCAATGAATATTTTGAGTTTTGGAATTTGATGAGTATTCAGATTTCTAAATTATTTGCTGTAAATTTTGTCAATGTATATTGTACTATGTTTTAAATTATAGTTGTACACCACTGAGTTCACCACTCAGTGATAGCTTTGTATGCTGTCACAGGTAAGAAGAGCATAGTGCAGTGAGTAAGTTTCTTTGAAGACACATTCAGATCAGCTCCAGGTATATCATAGGTATACCCATGTACATAGGTTTTGATGTATGCATGTAATAATATGTATGTAAATTATTTGAGCAGTTATATAAAAACTCTTGTAAAATATTTTGGTATGTAATTAAATGTAAATTATTGTAAATGTAAATTTGGGATTTCATTTATCTGAATAGTTTTGTAATATTAATTTTGAGTATTGTAATCAATGAAATGTTTCTTTTATGAGGAGATTGATTTGATTATTGAGATTTGAATTATGGGTTCAAATGAAGTTATTGAAGTTGTATTTGAGAAAACATATTGGGAGTGTGTTCTTTGCAGGTTTTGAAGAACTGTTTTCTCAAAATACAACCGGCACTTTGCCGAAATTTTGAAAAAAATTTTATAACACCAGCTTTTAATCGATGATTTAAATTTCATGAAAATTGTTTTAAAATCTTTTATAGTATATTTAATGGATTATCGATAGGCGAAGTACGGTAATTCATTAGGTGTACTATGGGATCATGTTACATCTTACAAGGGAATAGGGTGTGACAATAGCCCTTATCACATAATTGACTAGCACTAAGCAAATTATGTTTTAAACCATCAATCAAAAGCACTTTGTCAAGAATAGGAGAGTTTTTCTTACCAACCTTACCTATTCCCACAATTTTACCTTTACCATTATCACCAAAAGTCACTTGCCCACCTCAATCTTTCTTTTCAAGTGAAAGGAAGAGATTGGCATTCCCAGTCATGTGTCTTGAACATCCACTATCCAAGTACCACTTGCTATCAAGCTTTGAGGATTTCAAGCACACCTACACATGATAATTCAATTTACTTTAGGTACCCAAATGTACTTGAGTCCTTGGGGGTTAGTAGTTCCATATCCATATCCAAATATTCTACCATATCCAAGATGGATTTTCCTAATAGCACAACTATAATTGGTGTGACCAAACTTTTCACAATAGTGACAATAACCATTGAATCTTTTTATTCTTGGTCTATATACATGAGAGTGTGAATATGGTTTCATGAGACTATTCTTTTTGTGTCTATTATGTGAATGTGAGCATGAGGCATGGTGAGTGTGATGATAGTTATGAAGCCTAGTAGCATGTCCCCTATGAAGGTTTGGCCTATATGCAACTCTCCTAGATGTATATGTCCTATTTACATTTTGTCCAAAAACATGTTAATGAAATAAAGTCTTTCTAGTTTCATTACCATAAGATTTCTTTGGCTCTTGTCCTTTAGAATTGGACATCTTTGGACTAAGCACTTGGGGACTAGGTTCATTAAAACTAGATGTTTTAACAAAGATGGTCTTGGAAGGAGGTGCTTGTGCAAATTTACTATATCCAAGTCCATACTTTATGCTAGGAGACCTTTGAGAGTCCAAAATTGCATCAAGTTTGTCCTTTAATTTAGCAAATTTAGAAAGAGAAGTTTTTAGCTCAATAATTTCATTTTTCAATTTCTCATTTTCTAATGAGAGCTTATCTAAGGATTTTTGCATATCATCCCTTAAAGGTTTATCATCCTTAATTAAGGTCTCATTTTCCTTCCTTAAACTAACTAGTTCCTTTTCCAAGAGCTTGTTTTCTTATGACTCAACTCAAGTTCATCATTCATAACTTTAAGTTCATTAACTAGTTCATCATAAAAAAATTCAACAACATCATCATTTATAGTTACCTCATTGGAGCTTTCCTCCATTGCCATGAAGCACATTTGGGCAACTTGATCACCAATCTCCTCATCTTCGAAGTCACTTGATTCGTCCCATGTTGTTTTAAGTGCCTTTTTCTTGAACTTCTTGAAAAGCTTCTTCAATTTGGGATAATCCGTTCTAATGTGACCCAGCTTGTTACATTCAAAGCATATAGGAGGATCCCTCTTGATACTTTCTCCCTTGTCCTTCTTGAAGTTCCTCTTTGGGATGAACTTCTTGTTTTGGAAGAGCATCTTCCTTATTCTCTTTGTCATTAGAGCCAATTCTTCCTCATCAAACTCATCATCTTCATCACTTGAGTTTTTGGAAGATACTTTAAAGGCAATTATCTTTTTAGCTTTGTTAGGTTCCTCCACTTGCTCTCTTTTGAGGGTCATCTCATAGTCAATAAGATTTCCTAAGAGCTCATTAAGTTGTACCTTGCTCAAGTCCTTGGAATCCTTGAGTGAAGTTACTTTGGGTAGCCACTCCTTAGAAAGACTTCTTAAAATCTTCTTTACTAACTCCTCATTTGCGAATGTCTTCTGTAGAGATTTAATTCCTCTTATAATCTCCACAAATCTATCATACATTTCACTTATGGTTTCATCTGACTTTGTCTTGAACAATTCATATTGGTAGATAAGGGAATCCATCTTATTCTCCTTTACTTGATTAGTACCCTCATGAGTAACCACTAAGGCATCCCAAATTTCTTTTGCAGTAGACTTCATACACACTTTATTATATTCACTTCTACTTAATGCACAAAATAGAACATGAATAGCCTTATCATTTAAAGCCACTCTTCTTTTCTCTTGCTTACTTCATTCACCCTTAGGCTTAGCTATATGCACACCATCTACAATCTTAGTTCGGGTGAATGGCCCTTTTTTTACAACATCCCACAAGTCATCCCTTTTTGGTTTAAGGAAATAATACATCCTATTTTTCCAATACAAGAAGTCATTACCATCAAAGAGAGGAGGTCTTACCACCAATTGACTTTCATGTGCATTGAGGGTTGCCATTGATCTTTACTCCAACATGATTAAATTTTGTAGAATGGAGACTAGCTCTGATACCACTTGTTGTCCCTTATAGCAACCCAAGAAGGGGAGGGGGGGGTGAATTGGGTTCTAATTGCAAAATTAAAGATTAAAAGAAATTTAAGCACAAAGAAGAGTAGAGGAAGAATGATAACACAAGAAACTTATAGAGGCTCGGCTATCCCAAGCCTACATCCTCTCCTCAAGGCCCTCCTTAAGAGTTAACTCCACTAAAATTCTTCTTTGGGTGAAGAATAAACCCCTTACAATAACCATAAGAGCAAACCCTTGCTCTTTTACAAATTTCTTTACACTCAAGAGCTATTTAAAGCTCTATCACACTCAAAATTACAATAAGTGCTCACAACAACCTTGAATGAGCTCTCAGAACAATGAATTTACAACTTAAATATCAAGTTCTCAACATTATCTATGGTAGCTCAAGTTCTAGAGAGAGAATAAAGAAAATCTTTAGAGCACAATAAATTTTCAAAAGATTGTTGTTGTAAAACTTATTTCCAGTCATAAATGGTGCCTATTTATAGTTTTTGCAAGAAAATAGTCATTGGGAGTGCATTAAATGCAAAACTAGCCATTCAACCACCCAAAGCTTTGTTTTTATTGAGTTGTAGAAACTCAGGTTCAGCTACCGGAGTTATTTACTTCGACTATTAAAGGTAGAAGCGCCAAAAAAATAGCTTTTGAAAAGTCACTTTCGGCAATCGAAGTTCCCACTTTCGACTGCCGGAGTGCTCTCTGGATAATATGACTTTTAACGGTCAAAAACCATGATTTAAATAGTGAACTTCGGCTGCTGAACTTCCCACTTTCGGCTGCCGAAGTGCTCTCTGGACAAAAAGTGTCAAAAGGGTACTTAAGCTTCGGAAATGCATAACTTTTTGACCGGAACTCAGATTTTCAATCCGTTTGAACTGTTGGAAAGCTAATTTGATAAACATTTCAATGAAAACACTTTTAAAAACAAATTTTCATTTCTAAATTGTGAAAATTTCATTTTAGTCTCCCTTAATCAAGAAAAAGTTACAAGTAAAGACACTAAGAAATTAAGAGTTTAAAAAACTCATAACTTTTTTATCCGAACTTTGGTTTTTGATCTGTTTGAGCCATTGAAAAGCTAATTCAATGTATTTTGCAACTAAAATACTTTCAAAATTAATTTTTCATTTTTGAAAATTTTATTTAATTTTCCCTTGATAAAGAATTAGGTGAAAACTAAGTTGAACAAGATATTTTTAGTACCACCTAGACTTGAGCCAACACAATTAATAAAATGAGATTTACAAGATATAAGATAAATAAAAGTTACATTGTAGGGTCCCATAAATGTTTGCTTCCTTATCTTGCTCTTCCTTAACCTTGATTTGAAGCAATTTAGCAATTTTGAATCTAGGACCCACAAACTCAACACAAACACTTCCAAAGTATATTAGTAGCACACTAATTGTTTATTATCATCAAAACATGGGTTAAGACACCTAGGTTCAACAAGTTAAAACAATTTTTTTTTCGACAGCATCTAAAATGATGTTTTTTTTCCTTAAAACAGTTTTAACCCTCCAATTTTAATGCCAAACAGACACATAATGCCCTCTAGAATGGAAGAACCAAACCAATAAATCCCCCCTATTGAAAGAGCTTAATAGGATAGAACAAATATGGTCTATGTCCACGGGCAAAAAAATATGTTCAATCAAATCCCATCTCCAGGACCAACTATATGCATCAATCAATCATGATACATTAGCATTTGATAGCAACGAATGGGGAGAAGTAATAATCTGAAATGATTTTGGCTAAGGAATTCATTTTCAAAGAGATATAAGGTTATGGACAATATTCATAACCTAAGAAATGACACCCTTCTAATAGAGTATAAATGTGTTCACCGAATGAATGCCTCACCTACCCTGGTGGAGGGTGAGAGGGTAGAAAATAAATAGAGTTAAGACAAGAGTAGAGATATTAAGTCTAGTACAAGGCTTTAGTACCCTAAGACAGACGCTCTAAAAGTAAGTGCCTAACAAATGTGTAACCATGGCACCTAGTAAGGGTTTTAGTACTATAACCATCTAACTAGGGGGTTGTTACCGGCGCTAGGAAATGAGTTAGCTGAAGGCTTTTGAAACCCATAGCAAGTTTAGACCATAGACTTTGACCTTTTAAGGGCCCACTATGTAGATTTGGAACTTTTTCTACAGTCAAAGGGAGGTTCTTTCCTCTAATAAGACTCAAACTCACAGAAAGAACTTAGTACATTGAGTGCATTATGCTAAAATTTTTTTTTTTCTGTTCTTGATTTACTCTACCATTTCCTTTGTATGCTACTTTACTTAAGCAGAGTTAAACTCATTTTGCATCCTTTGTAAGACTACTAGAGCTATTTAACTTTCTTTTACTTTCTTATTTCTTTTATAGCTATAAAAAACATTTGATATATTAACTTTGGAAGTGTTCTCTTAAGGAACTTGTTTTACATAACTGTATCTTAACTTTAACTGCATCCTATTAATCACATTCAACTTTACTTTTCTTTTATCATTAATTCTACCATTAGTATTGAAATTTATAAGAGAGTCCTTCGTTACCTCAGTAGACTACCATTACATAATTTCATATTTAGTGTGATTAATAAGACACTACTTCCTTTATTCATTCATCCATTACCATATAGTCCTACTGGCAAGCATTTTCACATTCTAACATACATTAGATACATATGCCCACACTAACCATACATATATACGTAAATACACTAGGCTACCTCATAACTTGACATTACATAAATACAAACATGACATAAACAAACATGATCATATTCTAATACATTTATGACATTAACCTAATTAAATACACATCTATGAGTTTACCATGATTACATGAGTTATTTTTTAACATGTAAAAGTCCTTTGGTTCTTGTGCATCTGCTACCTATAAAACCTGTGTTGGTTTAGGAGGTGGGGGGGTTGGGGTGAGCTGGGAGGCTCAGTAAGCATAAACTACTTAAAATAATTATATATATCTTTCTGTCACATATGCATGAGTGTCAAACACATGAATGCAACAAATCTCAAACATTTGCAAACATGGAAGTAATGTCACCTGTAACTGCCTTATAAACCAATGTTCCTAGCTCATATAGAATCTCATTGGGACTTCCTCTTACTATAACCAATGTGCCTAGCTCATATAGAAGTTCCTTAAGACTTCCTCTTTAAACATGACATGTGTCATGTACCAGGGCCTTATAGGGTCCTCACTTAGCTTTTTAAATACGAAACATACATAACAAAACATCACATAATCTCATATACCATTTGGGAGTCAGTGGGTCATCCATAATCTACCTCACATTGTAGACATTATGCAATTATAGTAAAGTATTTTCTAATGCATTACACCCTAATATCAATGCATTTAATGATGCATGATTATGCTTAGAGCATAAATTTAATCAATAAAGGCATTTAAAATTCAATTAAGCAGTTTATACTTACTTCTTATAGAACTTATCAATTATTCTTGCCCCTTAGATCTGGCAGGTAGACTTTAACTTCATTATGTGTTTCCTAGAGTTCATTATATGTTTCCTAGGGTGCTTTGACACTAACCTAACTTAGGGTTCGACTTCCTTGGACCTTGATCACCAACTATGGACAAGTGGTGAATCAATAAAATACATCACTCTTATATACAGGGCTCTCTAGAAACATATTAAGAACCTTAACCTTTAATTCTAGGCTATTTCGGTACCTAGAAATAAGTTTTGGAGCCTTAAACACAATAGAAGATAGTTGCTAGTGAAAGCAACTTTGGCTGTCAAACCCTAAGGTTTTAGCTGCCAAAGTTTTAAAACTTAAAAACCCTTGAGAAATAGTAACTACCTCAGCTATCAAAATGAGGAACTTCTGTGACTGAAGTCCAGAGCATAAAATGTCCTCGAGGAACAGTAGCAACTTTGGCTATCAAAAGTCCCCATTTCGGCAGTCAAATCTAGGAATTTTTAGAATTCTCAAGCTCGATTCTACAATAACCCAACTCAAAATAAACAATCAAACTCAAACCATATAGCTTCAGAACATTAACCAAACATATAGACACACATAGATAAGTCACAACAACAAGAGGTAGCCTCAAACCTTAACATGCAACAAGAATTTGTCAAAACCCAAAATCATTGTTAAAGAACCATTTTTAAATCAATTTCATAATCCCTATTAAATTTGTTCAAATCATCCAAGGCCAAAGAACTTGTTGGAAGGAGCATTTAAATAACTAAAACTTTTACATGTGTAAGTTTCAATTCAAACATTAAAGTTTAGATATAGAATTTGAAAAATCCCTATATTCTAACCTAAGCCCTAACGTGCAGGGATTAAGATTATAAGAACATTTATGCAAAATAAGGAAAAAGACTAAATCTTTTAAAAGAAAATAGTAAAATTACATCCGATCTTGAACATCTAACACATAAGACTTTAAGAAACTCTTACAGTATCTAATACTCATATTTTCTTCAATTTTGTTCAAAGCCACAAATCAAAGGGCATTTTTTAATTTTTTTCCTCATGCTGGTTCAATACAACCAAAAATCTTGATTAACAAAGTTGGGAGGCTTAGAAAATGAAAGAAAAACTTGAAACAGAGGTGGACTTTTGGGGGGGGGGGGGGGGAAGGGAAGGAGAGATACTTATCGATTTCTCCCTTCCTTCATCCACTAGAGGTTCTATTTATACGTAACTAGTCAAAGGGACTTTCAGCTATCAAAATTCACTTTTGGCTTCTGAAAACCACTCATTTGACTTTTCTTCCTTTCTCCTCGCCTCCCACTCTCAAAAAATTTATTCTATAAGGGTAGGGTGTTATAAGTACCCTATGATAGCGATTAGATATATATTCTAATAGATACAAAGCCTTAGAGATTCATGATAGAATCTTATACAACTAGTAACCTAAACCCTAACTATAAGCGATAGAGATAGATAGAGAAACCCTGATAGTACCCCTTCCTTAAATTATAAGGGGTAGTCTACAACTTGAGTAGAGAAAAAAGGGTAGTAAGTGAGGAAAACATGACCATTTCTTCTTATTCCCTCCTTAGCCTCCTATTGTACAAGATGAGAATACTTACTTAGCTGAGGAAAAGGAAAATGGTAATAAGACAATGACAACTAGTCCATAGGCACAAAAAGATACGAGGAAGGACATAAAAAAGAGGGTTAAGGTAGTAGATTTGGTCTTTAGTCTAGCAAGTTAAAAGGCATGTACACCAAGGGTAGTGCAATCCAAAGTGGTCCAAGGACCAATGATTAGAATATGTAAGCGAAGTGCATGACCTGGCTGAGACCATGAAAAGGTACAGTCACTTATTATGACTATCTGATCAGGAAGAAACACATAGTTACTGAGAGAAATAACCAGAGGGAAGAAAATTTAAGGCAAGACAAGTAAAGTGAATAGAGGGAAGAAAATTTAAAAGGCTCATGACAGGGTAGAGTTAGAAAGAGTATATGACAAGGGTAATAGTATGATAGACACACCCTACAAAGCACTATGTTGGTGGTGTAGAAATATCAGCTCTTATTAAGTAGGAGAGATAGACTCGGGTAAATGTGCATGCAGTGCTATTAAGGGTTGACATTTGGGTTTAGGAATCAAAAGTATAAGACTAAGGTTAGGTGTAACTTGTTCCCTTTTTCCCAAAGTGATAAAGAGATTGGATCCCATTAGCCTATTAACAAAGAGGGAATACTAGACATGAAGTGAAACTAAAAGGATATTAGCAAGAATGAACACCTAGGCATCCTAAACTACCGAATGAGATAGTGAAGTGAGACTAATAGGTTGAAGAAAAGTCAGTCAAATGACTGTGATAAGGGAAAAAGGGGATGGAGTGAAACACCATAGCTATAGGTAAAACCCCAACAGTGGTAATGGTCAATGGATCTCTAGGGTAGCAATATAGTAAGAGTGGGGGCCCTTACAAAGTTGGTATGGGGAAAGTAAGCAAAAGCAAACAAGAGAAGGGCTGGGGTGGTAATTGTAGATCACTAGAGAGTTTAAAGGCCTAAGTAATCGCCTAGGGAATACTTGCAGCTAGCTTGAGAGACCTTAGGAATGAGGAATGTATTCCAAAGCTTAGTAAGAGATAAGCATGCAAGGGGTTAGAAAAGCATGGTTTGGTAGCTAAAAGGGGGTTTAACGACCAAACTATGTGAACATTTTCATGAATAGTCATGTAAATAGTTACGTGAATAGTACATGGCACCCCTTTGATCGTCAAAAGACTGATGTTTGGCCATTGAAAGTGATTTTACTTATGCTATGAAATTTTTCCTAGCAACTATGTTTCACCATATCAGTGAGACATCATAGAAATTAAAGAGTTGCAGATATCAATTCCCATTCAATGTCTTAAAATGGGAATGTTAGACACTTTCCTTTAGTAAAAGTAGCTTAGAAGGGGAAAGAAAGCACCAAAAAATGATAGCAGCTAGCCTAAGTTAACTACTAGGTCTTGTAACCCAATTATAGAGTGAGAATGAACAATCCATCAATAGATGATCAAGACTAGATGAGAAAGAGAACTATTAGAATAACTAACCGCAGAGTAGTAGTCCTTACGAGATGTAGAGATATAGTTAGAAGTGTCGAGGATGGGATAACTATTCTCCTAAACAAGAAGTATGAAAGTGAAGAAGCAAGCTAGAACCAAGTAACTAGTGTAAAGAAGAAGGCCCTTAGTATTATAAACCTAAGACAAGAGAGAAAGAGATCAAGCAGAGGAAGAATAATAAGTGAAAGAATGTTGTCTCAAGTCCTTAACACTCCTACCTTAACCTCCAAATTCCCATTTACTGACCCATGGGTGGTTATAGTACCATAGATTGTACAAATGCTCTAGATATAGAAAGAGATAAAAAAAGAGATGGGACTAAAAGCTTTGGATAGTGATGTTAACCCTATCACAGAAAGGGGTAGGATGATGCTTAGAGAGAAAGTTTTATTAAAACTTCATTAATCCCACAAGATCAGCTATGATCTCTAGTGGGGTGCCTATTATAGTAGTTGCTCTAGAAAGGCACCTTATGACACACTACAAGATAGGGATGCAAGACACACCTATGTGAGGTGAGGAAAAAGGAGATTAAAGAAAGAGGTTTATACTATGAGGAAGTTGCACTAGAGTAGCATATCAAAGTAAAGGAGGCCCATAACCCATAAGCCCATGGATAAAAGCCAACAAGGGCATTGTAGGCACCAAGGATGGGCATAAGGATTTTAGGGCCTGTAAGCCTAAACATTTATTACAAAAGAATAAAGAGACACAGAGCCAGCCATCAGATCAAGCAATGATAAAAACTTCCCGATGACCAAGTATGGTTTTCAGAAATAAGTACTCAAAACCTACTCAAAACCTGTACTCAAAACAAGTACTCAAAACAAGGATTTCAAGGATGAATTTTATAAAGAGGGGAAGATTGTAATATCCTTCCCTATAGCCCCCGAAATATCCATTTAGAAATTGAATATTTGTCCTTCTTTCGACCAATTGAAGATGATAAATGAATAAGTAAGATAATAAAACACTTTATTTTAACTTTAGACTTATAAAGGAATATTATCTAATTTAAGTATGCTAAAGAATTTATAAGAATTGTTATTTTCATCATCATCATCATCATCATCATCATCATCATCATCATCATTATTATTATTATTATTATTATTATTATTTATAAAAACAATAGTGTTAAGGTTAATTTAGTTGTTAAATTGGGTAAGAGAGAATTTTAAAGAGAATATATATATATATATATATATATATATATATATATATATATATATATATATATAACAAAAAGAAAAATTTAGACCAGTCATAAGCCTTCTTCCTTTCTCTCATCTTTTGTGTTAAGCTTCCCTGAAGGCCAACCTCACGCTGCTCACTTTTTAATGATGAAGACCCATCTTTGGCCATCCTCCAAATGATGTCAGCTATCTTTGGTGAGTGTGGAACTCCCCTTCTTAATGTTAAGCAACCAAGGAAGTATGGAGGGATACATCTTAGCGTAACCCACCACCATGAGGCCACTTAGTTGCTCTTCGATGTTTTAGATAGAGAGTAGGGGTTCCATGAATGATGTGTAACCCTCTAGGACATAGTGGATCTCCTCTGATTGATGATAACTCTCTATATCATCGAGTTTATCAATTGAAGGAAATCGGTCTAACAGCTTCCAAGGTTGATTCCAAATGATTTGATTGTTAAGCCAACAATCTAAGGCCACTAATGAACTCAACATGATGAACCCTTTGAGATGGGACCAACCTCGCTTCAATTGGACCTCATTTGAGAAAGGCGATCATTAAACGGTCCAGATTACTCAATGAGATTTTTAAGTCTTTTTTATTCCTATTTATTAGATATAATTATATGATATTTAATAATACTTTTTGGGCTTTATTTAGGTGCAATCAAATTAAAGATAGCCTTCTAACACTTGGGAGCCACTTTTCAACCTGATTCGGGCATCCGATAAGTCAACCTCGAACTAGTCATGTTTATAGTCAAACCTAATTTTTTTAGACATTTTGGACACATTCCCTGTCT
Organism: Hevea brasiliensis; assembly: GCF_030052815.1. Lineage (NCBI taxonomy): Eukaryota > Viridiplantae > Streptophyta > Magnoliopsida > Malpighiales > Euphorbiaceae > Hevea > Hevea brasiliensis. The sequence goes on from NC_079493.1 coordinate 101,092,110, forward strand.
CAAGTTGGGTAGTTTTGCCTAAACTTTAGGGTTTTGTAATTAACCTACAAAATAGTCCTAGCACAAAATTGCTAAGTAAAATGAATTATAATAAAATAAGAACATTACAAAGGACTTCCAAGAGTAATTCTATAAATTATGGAACCCTAGACATTGTTGTTTGGGACTATTAAGGAGATAGGAACCTAAGCTTAGAATTGGATAATTAGACTTTGAGTAGGATTGTTGTAGGCCCTAGATGGGCATTGTAATTGTTATTGTGGGCATGAGGCCCTATGTTTGTATTGTTTTGCAGGGAGGATAAGTTTAGTTGTTGGGGAGACTCTATTGAATTTCTGATAGGATAATTAAGATAATTAAAAGGATTAAACTAAGTTGATTAAGTAATTAAAATTAATTCATGATTAAGTATCTAATACAAAAAAGTACATCTATATAGGTTCATCTAACAAAAAAAGTTAGTAGCCGCTAGCAAATTCAGTAACAGTAAAGGGTCACCAAGTTTGTGAGTAGAACTTACTTAAATTATTTTAACTATTTTATTAAACTGTTTTATTACATTTCATGCGCATTCATGCATCATTGAGGTCATGTGATATATCTTAATTGTAATTGCATGATCAATTTTATACATGTAATACATATAACAAAGATGTTGCATACTTAATTATGATGTTCTGGTACTTCATGAATGATCCACTGGTTCTCAATGGGAAAGAAATGAAAAGGAAAAGGAAAAAAAGGCATGCATGCATATGAGCTCATATATGAAAGAAAAGAAATGGAAGTCAGATAAGGCAATTCTACGTTTCTGACATCTGGGTACTAAGGATTATAGGATCCAACTCAGGTAAGTCATGACTTATGTGTCTTTAGTATCCATTATGTGTTATATTAGGAGGAAGTCCTGAGGAGCTCCTTACTGGGTTGGGCATATTAGAATAATGATTAAGTTGTGGATGCTTAACCATTGGTGACATAACTATTTTATTATGAATTGTTTGTGATGTGATAGCATCAGTTAGTTGTTGAATTTATATGTGCTTGATTATAACTGTTTATTTGTATGTTTTCTTCCCTAAGTATACTTCTACTTACTTAGCCCTAGCTCACTCCCTTCTCTCTTCACCTTTAGGGACAAGCATAAAAGATACTATTAGCAAATTTTGGTTAGTTACTTTTCAAAGGCTACCGCTTCAATTTTGCTCAAAGGTAAAGGTACATTTTGTGGAACTCTATTTTAAAATGACATGTAAGTCTTATTATTTTGATATTTTGCTTTGCCACTTAATATTTTGTAATATAAAATAAATTGTAATTACTATTTATATTAAATAAGGCTTGTTACAGCTTTTGGTGGTTGTATGCCTTCCAGTCCTATAGTGCAGTGATGGTTTGGATTTGGGCTGTTATAGATAATATCTTGGCCTTAAAATTTAATTAATGCAATAAAACTAATTAAGTTAATTTTGCAAAAATTTAATTTTAGTTATAGGCCTTAAATAATTAATGATTCAGAAATTAATATTTTTGGTGTAAATAATGCCCCTCACATGTGGGTTGGCTTCAGCCAATCCACAAGGAGTTTTAATTTAACTCCAGCTTATAAGCACCTAAATACCTTAATCTCTTGTAAACATTTGATCTCAAGCACTTGTCTTGTTTCTAGGAATTTCAAACTTTAAGGAGATTTTTAGAGTTAAGTGAACCTATGGCATCAACCTTCCCAAGATTAAAGCATGAAGAGCTGAACAAACCTTTAACTAATAATCCAATGCCAAATCCATTGCCTAAGAATTTCAAGATGGATCTGTAATCCAATGCCGAATCTTTTGCCTAAGAATTTCAAAATGGATCTGTATTATGACTTCCATCAAATCCTTGGTCATGATACAAATAAATGCCAATGCCTCTTCCATGATCAAAATTTGATTGATGATAAAAAGATACTTGATCTAGAAAATAAAATGTTCTAGATGGCCATGCCATTTCTTTTATTATTGAAATAAAATTCTCATATTTGAATAACATCATTTTGGTTTATTTACCAAGTTTTTCAATTTCAATGTAATGTGTTTTGCATTTAAGATTTCATTAAATATTAATTTGAATGATTATATAAGAATTAATTGGGGCACTCTCGAAAATATTAGAAAACAAAGTTTGGTGTTCATATAACTCTAAAAGAAAATTGAGCAATCATAATCTGTTACAGCAAAGTACTTCAAAATGGAAAACGAGAATTTTAATTTAAACTATTAAATAGAGAGACATTAAGGCTTAAGAGGGAGGCCATTCAAATTTTGCTGAAGGGGGATAGCAAATTCAAGAATCTCATTAACATGTATGAGGTACTTTGCTTGAGAGATGCTTACTAAGCTAAAAACCCGCAAAAGGCAGCCTAGGCAAAAATTAGAGCACAAAAGCTTGCTAGGTTGAAAACTTATAAAGGATAACCTAGGCAAAAATAAAAAAAAAAAGAAAAGAAAAAGAAAAAATAAAAGAAAATGAAAACAGAGAGAATTGAGTTGGTTAGAAAACCCACAAGTGCTAGCCAATGGGTTATGAATGCTTGGTTTTCATATAGAAATTAGATAAACTGTCTAATTTTGTATTGATAAAGTGTAAGAGATGTACTCAAATTAATCATGAATAGATAAAGTCATATTAGTATGAGATGAAATTATTAGATGCTTTGCATATGACTAGAAAAAAAAAAAGTAAATAAGCCAAAATGAATGCTAAAATAAAGGAAGAAAAAAAAAAGAAAGAAAAAAAGTAAAGAAAGAAGCTCACTAAGTTTAAAACTCAAAAGGGTGACTTAGACAAAAGTTAGCGCAAAAGAAAAAAAGAAAAATAGCATTAGAAAATAAAGTTTTAGGTCAGGATATCTGATTGGAGAGCAGTGATGTCAAGCATAATGCACAGAATTAAGACATAGAATTGAGTACCATCAAGTTAGGAGGCATGGTGATAGTGGACTATGTGCCAACATCTCAAAAGGAACAGTCAAACTGGTAAGTTAGGACATGGAATATTTGAAGGAATAAGGGAAAAAGTTATAGCGTAAATGCATTAAGCAAATCATGACATATTATGCATCATATTAGGAATAAATTTTCATTAATAGGGAGCCAAATTACAAAACAAAATGAAATTTCACTTTGATCTAAGATCTGAATTCATTTTTGCACTCTTAACATTAAAAATGGAGATTTTTTTAAAAGAATGTAAAATTACATTTTTTATCGAGAGGAATATATATTTTTTTTATAAAAATGATCCCAAGTGGAGCCAAAATTTTTAAGAAAGTCCAAAACCCCTAGTTATATTTTGGCATTAGCATCTTCTCCCCAGTGGAGACTTTCCTTAGCATGAGCATGAGCATTTGAAGTATACACATCATCGAGCATCATAATGTCATACATCGATGCATTTGTATTACATATATAGACTATTGAATATAGTCATGCTTGCATTACATCATAGAGAATTACATAGAAAAATGAAAAGGAGGGAAAAAAAAATGCTAGAACGAAAGAATACTACCAAAGCAAGTATTAAGAGAAAAAATGCTTAAGAAAGCTTATGAATTGGTATTTCTCAAGTAAGCAATTGGACCAAGCGTGTATGGAAAAGAGATCAAAGCTACTCAAAGTGAGCAAAATACCTAAACAGGTAGTGAAATAAAGCAAAGATGCCTACGCAGGCATAGAGATAAAATGCTCAAGCAAGCAATGAATGGAAAAAAAAAAAAAAAACAAAATTTTTGAAGCAAACAATGGGTAAAACGAAAGTGAGAAAAGAGGATGATAAAAGAGAATTAAAAAAAATCCCAATAAAGAATAAAAAATGAACAGAAAAAAAGAAAATGTCAAAAGAACAAAAATAAGGATAAGAAAACTTCCTAGATAGGTGGTGGGATAGGAAAAGTCTAAGAAGACATAAAAGGATCAAAGATACCTTAAACGAGCAATATGCCTAAGCAGGTATGAGACATAGAATAACTCAAGCGAGTAATATGTCCATGCAGGCATAAGAAATAGAATAGCTCAAGTAACTAACATGCCCAAGTAAGCATGAGAAAGGGATCAACTTAAGCAAGGAATATGCCAAAGCAGGCTTAAGAAATGGAATCGCTCAAGCAAGCAATACTTTTAAGTAGACATGGAGATAGAATCACTCAAATGAGAACATATCATTTCATATCATTGCATTTGTCGAACTACACTGGGTTTGATTCTCCCTCAAAAGGAGATACGTAAGCAACTTAAGTGTCACTTAGATGTGAATCCCAAAATCCCAAATCAAGTTTTTCAAATTAGGATGCATTCGAACTACAAGAGGATTTGATTCTTCCCTCTAAAGGAGATACACAAGAAGTCTAGAGGTTCTAGGTTCAAAACGTCAAAAATTTCAAAATCACATAATTTTGCTACAACCTATGCAATCGTCAATCTTAGAAGGAGTAGGAAACATGGTTAAAGTCTTGACCTAACTCAGGTAGTGAGTGTATCATAAAAGGTGGTATACTCAAACCTCACTTCTTTACATCATATGAGTCAATATACTTTGACAGACTTTGGCAATAACTTTGGCATTGTTCCCAAACTCTGCCAAAGTAGGAGGCAAACTATAAACATCTATTTTTTGACCCCTGTAATGCATGCTTTATAGAGGTAGTGAGGAGCCCTGTGATAAAAATGCCACTTGATAGTAAGGAATCTTAAAGCACTGAGGAGGCTATGGAACGTAAAGAATATTAATAAAATAAAATAATTTGTCTCTTTAAGAAAATGACATTTTAGGATATTAATTGCATTGTTTTTTTAAGGTTTTTAAAGGGTCGTATGCCTGTACCATTTAATTGGGTTTAATTTAACATTTTCTAAGGCCTTAGGTGGGTCTAGAAAATAATTAAATTAGCCAAATTAAATAATAAAACCCATTAAACTTTTAAATTTTAGTAATAAAGGGATGTGGACTTTAAATTATGGATTTCATTAAAAAGCCTTTTAAAATAAAACCAAAAAAAATATAAAATCAAAAAAAGTCAAAATAATGAAGGGATAATATCCTTTGTTAGCCTAAACTCAACAAGGGATATTATCCCATTTATTTTTGTAATTTATCATTTTTTAATTTTATTCTGTTTAATTTTTTTTTTTATTTAGATAGGATTAGGTTTAAGTTTATCTCTAAAGTAGCATAAATATATCATTAAAAATAGGGTTTTGAAAAATTAAAGTATTTTAGTGCATTTTGGTGTGGGGAGAGCTACTTCGTAGTGGTTTTCTCTTCATTCCAAATAAATTTGCCCAATCTCCCTACAATTTGCGCACTAATCACCATAGATTTAGTTCTAGGTTAACTAATTAAATAATCAACAAAGATTTGTTTTTTTTTATTGTGTTTCTACCATTCTAAGCCATCCAAGGTTCCAAGAAGACTTCATTATTCCAGGGAAAATAATTGCAAAGAGGTATGTTTCTGATTGGATTCTTTTAGTTTCAAAAGAATGTATTATCACCTGTTTCTATTTTTCATAATTTTCGACATGTAAGTCTGATAATTTTAATGGATTTATTAGGTTGTTTCCACATGGAATAGCCTTTTGAATAACCTTAAAAGCATTTTTCTTTAATTGTTTATGAATTTTTAAATTTTCAGCTCATGTCTAGTTATGTTTCTGTGTAATCCAATTTTGCATAATTAATTTCCATATCATAGATTACTTATTTTGAGTTGTTTTTTTTTTTTTGGTATGCCTTTTCAACGTCTAGATTAGGTCTATCTTTTTATATTTGTCATATTAATTATAGATTGATAGGAAAAATGTTTATAAAATCATTGCTCAAATCTATCCAGTTTTCAGTAATTGCTTTTTGTTTTATTTTTATTTATTAAATATTGCATGAATAAATTTGATTCTTTTTATTATACTTTAATTTGATGTTTTAGTTATCTTGTGGTAAATGTTTAGAATGTTTAGGCAAGTTTGCTATTTTTAACGAAATTTGCAAGTTTACTGTCCAGTTTTATATTTTTTGCATAAGGTCTATTTTTGACATTTGTTTTTTTTATTAATTTTGATGCACAAATTTTTTGTTTATTTTCTCCATATTATTGTTTCATGTCTTAAGAATCTCCAATATTTTTTGCATGATTTTTAATATTATTTTATTGCATGAAATAAATTTATTCTATTAAGTGCTTAGTTCTGCCATTTTTGGTAGAATTAGAGTTTTAGTGTAAATAGGTTTCTTTTATTTTCTAATTGATTCTTTTTTTTTCTTTTTTTTTTTTGTATGAGTTGGAATACCTAAAAGAGTTAGATATCAGGTAAAAAGTTAAGAGTTTGGCTAAGGAACAATTTCCTAGCTAAAGGCAAATTGTGGAAGAGTACCAATTCTATTCTTTTAGGATCTTTATTTTAATTCTAATTTATTTTGATAATTATCTTTTTTTTGCTGTATTTTATTTGTTTATTTTTAGTGATTTTCAATTATTTAGGCTTTGAATTATTATTTCATTTTTTAAAATAATTAGTAAATATAAATAAGCTCAAGCCCAAAAGGAGAAGCACAAAACCAAATAGCCAACGAAGAAGAGCAAATTGGATCTTTTGATGGATTTGGCCCAATTCAAAATAGAAGTCCAAGGCCTTGTAATAACTTAGGATTAATTTTATTTTTTATTATGGTTTTTAAAGGCCATTTTAAGGTTTTAATCTATATTCTCCTCCCTCTTTTTTTTTTTGTTTAGGACTTAATTTTATTTTGATTATTTTGAATGTTTTCAAATGGACCTTTAGCATGTTATTGAACTTAGTAGAGATGCATGTAGGGGAACATGGTAATTAATGAGCCCAAGTACATAAACTAGAAACACTGACATGATTAAGACCTCTTATGCATGTGCTTTAGATTGAAATGCCTTTGACTTTTCTTCTATATGCTATGAATAACTTGTAAATGACTTGGCATGTATATAACTTAGTTAAATATACATGTAAGGTAAGATGGTAAATAAGGTAATTCTTTTAACATCGGAACATCACACGATAGGATTTTCTATGCACATGTATTTGTTATTTTCTTAAATGGTTAAATTTAAATATGTGTGTAATCTTAGCTTGCATAAATGTATGATTAGGGAATTTAATAAAAGAGACAACAAAATAGACTTTAGGAATCATTAGTAGAGGTCGGCCCTTATTATAAGATAAGTCCAAGTGGAAGGGGTGCCTAACACCTTCCCTTTCTTATACCCACTATTCCGAACCTAGGGCACTGGGCTAAGAAGGATAGTGGAACTCTGTAAAGGGCAAATCACCACCATGTCCTTTCTTATGAACTTGTCCTATTTATTACTCGGGTGGTGACTCCTTTGCTCTGCCTTTGTGGCATTAATATCCTAGCATCGTGGTAGTGTTATAAGAAAACGATGCTAAACTAGGTTCAATGATCCCACAACTACCGTTTGGGCAAATTTTGTGATGGTGGCCCCAAATTCTCTAAAACTCCTAGACGTTGAGTTTGGCTCTTTCAACCTAGGAAACTAGGCATTAGAAGCTATTGTAACTTGAAGACTTAATTTTTCCTCCTTCATCTATAGGATTAAGTTTATCTTGTCTTGAAGACCCAATTTTTCCTCCTTCATCTATAGGATTGAGTTTATCTTGTCTAGGCTCTTGTCAATTAGAGATGTTATATTGGGAACCTAGACTGTAGGAGTATTAGTTCCCCAGATAATATGATTGCCCCTCAAGCTTGGAGTCACCTTAGGAACTATTGGTACCACTAGAATTGGAGCTGCATATGCCACCATCTAAGGGATAGGTGCACTAACTAAAGAACCTACAAAAGTAGTTTCTCTATAACTGCTACCCTCCAAGTCTAACAATACTTGAGGTGTCTACACGTGCTGAGGAACTAGTACCACCTAAGGACTTGAAATTGCCTTTGCACCATAAACATTTGGGTGAGTTGCTGGGTTCATATTGTTGAGAATTTGGGTGGGCACAATGGTCTTCCCACTAGGACGGCTGGTATGAATTGGTGTTCTATATTAGTTAGCCACCTACTCCTTTCTCCTATGAGCTAGTTTTATATTTTTTTTCTCTCTGAGCATGACTTTCATCAGCACTTCCCTGGGAAGTTCATGGCTGAGGCTACCCGCCAAGCTCCCTAGGACTTCTGGACAACATGTTAGATTCCTTGTGCCTAAAGACTCAGCCATCAAGAAGTACTAGAATTGGTAATTGAATTTATCAAATAACAATTATGTGCAAGAAATAGTTTTCTCCATACATCAATTCTTTCTGTAAATCTATTAAGGCTTCCTATCCACCTTTCCATCTCCTTCATTAAAAACTGGTGATGGTTAATGCAAAATTTTCAATAGTAGTAACAATATGATCATCAACTATCTTGTTTTTTGGAGGCATTTTGTGACGCCTTATAAAATACTTGAATGATAGTGAAACGTGAGACTGTGTCCCATTAGGAGTGCAAAAAAATTGTTTCTAATTTATTGCTGAGAATAGTAGAAATTTGTGTTTAAATGAGATCTTGTTCCACTGGGCATGCCATAATTGTTTTCAATTTTTACTAATAGTGGAATGTTGCCTTAGCATTATTGGAGATCATCCCACCAGGCGTACCAAAATTGTTTCCTTAAAAAATAATTTGGCTAGGTAACAACTTGAGATTTGCAGGCATGCCAAATACGGAGTGTATCAACAAATTGTGCTTGTGACTTCTAGAATAGACAATTGTAACTAACTCTATCGTATGTAGTTTCACTAATCTCACAATTAATTGCAAGTAAAAGTGTGTTGGGAATTGAAATAGAGTTGATTTGATTACTAGAGAAGTAATACAAGGCTTTGAAAAATAATGCAACAACTTTGGAAAAATAAAAGTGACAATGATGAAGTAAAGGATAAAAGATTGCTAGAGTTTGGTTATTGAGTTGATTGATTGATTGAGTAAGTGGCTTTTAACATTGTTTGACCTCTGCTATTTATAGCCAGCGTAAAAGCAAGTGAAGAACTATGAATGGAAGGCTGTGGATGCCACTCTATGTGGAGGTCACCTCAAGTGCCTCCTTTTAACTTCCCATTATCTCTAACTTCTTGCAACCTTTCTCATCTTTTTTTTTTCTTTTTTTTTTAAGTGTGAAACTATGAATCATGAAAAGAGACATTATGGCCTATCCTTATCTAGAAGCTCAACTAATTGATATGGGGGTTTGGAAATCCACCCTACAGATAAGTTTCCATTTGTTACTGCAATTGCCACCTAATATGCATATACATTGCAAGTTCTAGGGGAGAAAACTAGATAGAATAAGGAAGATAAGTTGCTAAGATATAACTAATATCATGAATAATAGCCCCTAAATCATAAAGAGAAGGAGCTAGAGGGTCAGAAATCAATTGAACTAGTTACAAAAAATCTATTTCAAATAGCAATAGCCCCCAATTGCTTCAAATGTAGAGCGGAGCTACTCTAAGCACATAAGCCTCACCTACAAGAGGGGATGTTGAAACAAACTTAGTAGCACATCCATCAAAAAGAAACCCCCTCATATTTCTCACAGCAAAAACATAACTTGCTTGAGATTTGTCCCTATCATAAGAAGCATCCTCATTCACTTTCCATATTCCTTAACTTGGGGGTTGCCATTTGTGATGAGTAAAACCTTGTCCTATAGAAAGATGCAACACAGAATGCTGTTGTAAAAAACCTTTCTCATCTTAGTTAACTACTATGAACTTCCTATTTATATAGAACTTCCCACCTTTTAATAACTATCTCTATCCATAAAAAATAACCAATCGATAATATCTAGGCCTTATCATTTAATTAATACAACAAAGTTAATTAAATACATTTTTCAAAAAATTAATATTAATTAATTATAAGCATTAAATAATTAATGATCTAGAAATTAATATTTTTGGTGTAAACACATTCACATTTAAATATTTTTTTAAAATAATAATTAGAAAACTATTATCCTAAAGGAATAGCAAAAAGCATGCAATGCTTTGAAAGGGTGCATTATGAGTTGCTTTTTCTCTCACCAATGAACATTCATAAGTGATGAAAAGAAATTGTTGATTTTGGGGTAATTATCACACGCTGTCACTCAACTTTATGAATATTTTTATAAAAGTCATTGACTTTGAATTTCTTTCATAAAACTCACAGAACTTCATTTTGGTGTAAAACAAACTCATTGACACCATTTTCTGTCCACTGCTCCATTACTTGATGACATGGAAAATTCATGTGGCTTTCTTGATTAAAATAAACACACTCTCTTTTACATGCACTCAACCTCGCACTCTCTCTCTCTCTCTCTCTCTCTCTCTCTCTCTCTATTATGATTTAAACTCACGTCTCCATCGATTAAACCTACTTCTCGCACCCTTCTGCACTTCTCTTCTTTATTATATGCAAAAAAGAAGAAAGCTTCCTTAGATTTGTGCAGGCAAAGAGAAACAATGGAGCAAGGTCAGTACAACTTAGGTGTTTAGAGATGTACTTGCAATATTCAAGATCTATGCACATTTTGGATTGGTGGTAATCCTGGGAGGCGTTTTCATGGTTTTAGAAATTATAGAGTAAGTAATTAGGGAAATTTCCTTAGTGGTTTATTTTGTTAATTTTTTTTTTGTTAAGTGTCGAGATTATGAGGATTGGTGTGTGGGTTTTTACATACTTTAAATTTTGCAACACATGCAATTTTGGGGCTATTAAGGAGGATTGAGTGACATGATTGTGAAGTTGAAGTTTCTAAGGAGAAAGGGAGAAAGTGGATGTACTTTGCGTTGTTTTTGAACATTGTGTTGGAGAAAGTTTTCTGAGTTGATTAGGACTAAAGTTTTAGTGAAATTTCAGTTGAAATGCTTAAAAAGGGTTGAATTTTGTGTGGTTATGGGATGATTAGGATTTAGGTAAAATGAAATTGTAGTGTTTAAGGGTAGTTTATAGCATGCATGAGTGGCTTTTGTATGAATATATTTTGTTATGAAAGAAAGTTTTCTGAGTTGATTAGGACTAAAGGTTTAGTGAAATTTCAGTTGAAATGCTTAAAAAAGGTTGAATTTTGTGTGGTTTTGGGATGATTAGGATTTAGGTAAAATGGAATTGTAGTGTTTAAGAGTAGTTTATAGCATGCATGAGTGGCTTTTGTATGAATGTATTTTGTTATGAAAAATGTGAACAGATATTTTAACAAAAATTAAACTAAAATATGTTCCCACCCTATCACAAAATAACCATAAAACCATCCAAATTAAACCCAAAATATGTTCCCACTTTATCACAAAATAACCATAAACCATCCAAATTGTTTGATTTAAACACCTAAAGTAATCCAAAATAAGTTATCTACATAAATTAACTAGAAATCTACCTAGTATAACAAAATATCAACATTGGCTACACAATCATTCACTTCCAAGGCTTCTTTCTTTTTTGGCATCCTTTCTTCTTGTTCTTTTCTACTGCATTAGTTTGTTTGCCAGTTATTCTTTCTTCTGTAGCCACTTTCTTCTTTCTTTGAAACTCTATTGGCATTGTGGATTGCTTGTCTAAATATGCCACATTGCTCTATTGTGACTGTGAAAATATGAGGATTAGTAACTCTTTCTAATCAAGAAATTATTAAACATATTAAATTACCATAATATCTACACAAATGACTTGTGAATCAAGTAATGTTTCCTGAGTTTCCCTTGTTGGAATAGGAGAGCTTTGACTTGAACCATGTATTAACATGAATGAAAACAATTAATAAATATGAATTCAAATAGCAAATTTTTTTAAATTAAAATCAATTAGAGGTAATTCTTAGTACATCCATCATCCATTGAATTGTGTATGGAGGGTTAAACTGCTCTATTGATTGTTGACCACTTCTAGAACCCTACAGGTTTCAATTATTAGAATGATATATTTACAAGTAAATATAAATAGAAGTGTACACCATTACAAACATGCATCTAAGTTGACATTGAAACATTTTGAGGAACTCAAGTTGTGTAGGGCTGTGCATTATTTTTTCCTCTTTTCCTCTATATAAAATATTTAGAATATTAGGCACAATTAAAATAACAAAAAAAAACTAATAATAAACCACTTATAGTAGGTGTTGCCTTAGAAGTTGGATTGCTTAGAATTGCATTTGAAGTAGGATCTGTGCCATAGAACCTCCTGTTATGCCATATGGCTCCACATAGTTGACATGTTATGGCCTCCTTACCTTTCCTACTTAGCATCCCTTTTGCTACTGTCTTTTTTAATTCTTCACCTTCTTTCCTCCTAGCCATTTGTTTTCTAACTCTTTTTCTCTTAATAGGGCTATTAGGAATGATGATATTGTCTAAATTTATCCATATTTCATGGCCATTGATAGGTTTAATAACATGCCTAAGACTTATGTGCTTTTGTGTGAAAAGCACAGAAAGTTGTTTCATCTCATTCATTTTTTTTTGTATTTATTTGCTATAAAAATAATTTGGCTGACAAATAGTTTGAATGTATTGACTATGAGATTATACTTTCTAACTTCTGAATCGAGCGAATGTGAGAACCGGTTACAGTAAATGCAACTTCAACTTTAAATGTAATGTGAGTGTGAAAGATAATTGGAATTGAAAAGTAAGACTGTACTGATTGCTGACGGAAATTACAAGGCTTTTGAAAAGTAAAATGCAACAACTTAAAAATTAAATATTGCTTGAAATTGAAATTGACAAAGTCTAAAATACAAATTGATTGTTGGAGTCTTAGATCAAATGAAATGCTAGAGTCATTGGATTGTTGATTTGTGTTTTAGATTGAGTTATTTGGTTGACTTTGTAACAGCCCGATCCTTCTCCAGTTAGTATTGTCCGCTTTGGCCCATAGGCCTCACGGATTTGTCTCTTAGGAGGTTTCATTCCCAAAAGCGCGCTGACCAGGTGAGGAAGGCTCCCACATATATGGCCCAAATCTTTTCTTCCCGTTTTCGATGTGGGACACGAAGTTTTCACCCCAGTGCGTAGCTGGTTGAACAAGCACGTCCCAACCCCATCCCTGGGTCGTGACAAGCCCACTTCACCTGGTGCGTCCTCGCACCACACACCGTACTAGAGGGAGTCCAGCTCTGATACCACTAAATGTGACGCCCCTTACCCGTCTATTGTATAGCCGAGCAAGAAGTGCCACATTCGGTGCCGGAGCACCCTATCTTGTCTTGTCATGTCTATTGTAAATTTTAATGTCCTTTAAATCAGGTAATTTACGTGTAGAAATATTTTTTTTTATATCTTATTTTTGTGGAGACCCGAACAGATCCTCCTCTGTTTTATTAGCATCTGGCGGGTTCCACTATCACCTGTTAACATATTCATAGTCATCTCACATATTTCCATATCATATTCTCTTTTATCATATCATTCGCAACTATTTATGAGCAAAGGTTTAGGCGGTCCTAGACCTAGATAGATAGAAAGAAATAGTTGCATCACATGCATAGGCCTTTAGATAGAGTCGAGGTGACACTAATGCAGATATGTTCTTTGTCTGTTTTATAGGATCGATGGCATCTGATCCTTCAGAGCACGGACCTCCAAGATTGATAGAGGAGGAAGTAGAGAGTCACGCACCTGCACCTGCGTTTAATCAGGGGCGTAGTAGCTATAGAGCAGAACCATCGTTGGGTACTTTAGTAAGGACACAACAGGCCTTCCTAGAGTAAATGACTCAATTGCTCCGTCAGGTCACTGGAGCTATGCCACCACCTCCCCAGCTAGTATATAGGACCCCAGTAGAGAGAGTTAGAAATGATGAGCAGTTTAGGAGAGACAGCAAGATAAGAGAGGGTCAGACTGCCATCCAAATACATGCCATAGAGAGCAAGAGACCCAAGGGGTCTCAGGGTTAGATTCAAAGTAGAGAACAGAGGCAGAGGTTCCGATTTGCCCCGAGGAGAGGAGGTCAGATGAGTGTATCAATTGACAATTCTATGGGTCCTATAGCACGGACATCAATCCCGATGCCAGTTTGTACACATTGTAGGAAGAACCACAGAGGAAAGTGTAGATTGCTAACGGGTGGATGTTTCAGATGTGGGTCCATAGAGCATTTTTTTTTTTTTGAGAGATTGCCCACGGAGGAGTGCTCCCACAGCTCCACCACAGACTCAGAAGTCTGCCCCGACAGTACAGAGGGGTAGAAGACCGATGAGACCAGAGGTAGCTGGTACATCACAGAGAGCTTCTAAGACTATAGAACACCCCGAGGCTAAAGTAGCATCCCGCGTGTACGCTATGGCTCAAGAGGAGCCAAATCCGGTAGATGTTATCAGAGGTACATTTCCTAATTAAAATACCTTTAAGTATGTATTGATAGAACCTAACTATGTTCACCCCTATACATGCATTGTACCTCCTGTTGAAAGAGGATACCGATAGATGGGTCAGAAGATGACATACTTGTCACCAACCCTTTAGGTCACCAGGTGATTGTAGATTATCAACCGAAAAGGATCGTGTTAAAGATAATAGATGGAAATGAGAAGGACGTTGTATATGAGATGAAAGAAGATGAGTACAGAACTGGTTGAAAAAAAAAAAAGAAAAAGAGTTAGTCTATTGGGATTATACCGTGGTGATTATGCAATGCTCTTGATGTTTGTGCTGTAAGCTGCAGATTATAATACCGACTTGGGACTATTGTGTAGAGCTACGTATTTCTAATAGTAAATCGAGATAAAGATAAGATTATAGAACTAGAATTAATAAAACAGATGAGGATTTGTCCCGGTCTCCACAGAAATAAGATATATATATATATAAAAAAAAATTATACACATAAATTACCTGTTTTAAATGACATTAAATTTATAATAGACATGGCAAGACAAGATAGGGTGCTCCGGCACCGAATGTGGAACTTCTTGCTCGGCTATACAATAGACGGGTAAAGGGCATCACAGACTTGTTAGGGGCTATAAACGTTGCTGTTCATTCGATATTTATAACTCTCCTTGTAGGTACCTAAAGCACTTGAAAGTATCTTGAAGCCATTTTCACATTCTGGGAAGTTACTTACCAACTACCTGTAACCTCTCTTAACCTCTTAAAACTTTCCCTAACTGCTTTTGCCCATTATCTACTAACCATCCATAATTATCTAATAAATAATCCTTAGGCCTTTGATTAATTAAATCAATGAGATACAACTAATTAAATTAATTTTACAAAAAAAATTAATTAATCTTAGGCCTAAAAATAATTAATAAGCTAAAAATAATTATTTTGGTGCCAATATTATTTTTGAACAATTACACCTATTACTTGCTACATCATCTCTTTTTTCTTGCACAGCCCGGTCCTCAACTTGGTCCTTATTATCTAGTATCCAATATGTATCTATTGAAATATTCAAATAAGTCATTGGTGATCATATCACACATAGGAACTATAGTAAAAGAAGCCCTAGACTACTACTCACTTGGCCTTTCTGTAACGCTCTCACTTTAGGTAGTCCGTACATTCTACTATACCGGTGACTAATGTCTATTCGAACAGTCAGAATGTCTAGAACCAGACTTAAACTAAAGTGAGAAGCCATAAATAACCTAAATGATAACTAAGAAAAATTAAGGAGAAATTAAAGAAATGAAATGCAAAGAGGTTAAATGAGCCGAGGATCCGGCGATGGGTAACCCTAACGAGAAGTGACTGTGAATACAATTGCCAACCCCAAACTCATGGGGAACCCTATGAGATAAATATTTGGAATTTAATTGAGGGATTTATGAGATTTAGATGACAATAAAATGTCAAGGAAATACAAGAAATTTTAATGCTAATCAGTAAGGGCAATTGTGATGTCATGAGCACTAAGAAGGGCATTTTGGTCATTTCACTCTCAGAGTTGATTTTTGACCAACATGTCAATTTAATTAAGTGAGATTTATGTAATAAAATATGAAGAAATATTGATTAAATTTAATTAGAAATGAGTAGAGAAAAGGAAGAAAAGAAAATAAAATGAAATGAAATTTTATTCTAATTATGACATATGCATGATGTCATAATGATGTAATTAAAATCTCTAACCAATTAAAAATTGAAAAACACAATTAAAAGAGATAAAAAGGAATTAAAAGAAACAAATTTAGTCATCTTCTTCCTCACACTAACCTTGGCCGAACCTTGAGTTCCATCCCCTTCCACCATTTTTTATCTTTAAAGCTTCAATTCCCATCAATTTTTTCCATATTTTTCCTACCTCCAAACACAAAAATTTGATATTTGACCTTGCTAAGGTGATTAGTAGCAAAAAGAAGTAGAAAGAGAGAAGGTTTAGCAAGCTTGGAATTGGCTTAAGTTGAGGTTAGTGTAAATTTAATTCTCTCTCTTCTTTTATTATTGAAATCAAGTTGAAATATGTTAGAATTGATTGAAAATTTGAAGAAATTAGTGCACCATGAAAACCCTAAAGTTTCGGTCAACCTTAAGGTAGTGAGGGATTGATGTGTTTGATGAATTAAAAAATATTTATGAGTGTTGATGAATGCAAACATGTGATTTGTAATGGAAGTTGGGTGATTGACATGAGATTGTGATATGACCAATTAGGGTTTTATGAGAATTTAGGGATTTTGTGCTTTGATGCCTAATCGATGTTATTAAGGTCAATTAATGACCATTTGATGTGGTTTGACCTTAAAATGAAGTTGAATTTGAAATTGTAATGCTAAAAGGAGAAGTGCTCCTTTTGGCTAGAAATTCTAGACTTTGAGTCCAGTAGGTTTAGGCAGCCATAAGTAGAGTTGTGTAGGTTCAATTGGTGTAAGACCAATTGAAGGTGAAACTAGGGATAGAATGTCACATTTTTCATGAAGAGACCCTACCCAGAAACCCAACACAAAGTGACCTAAAATTGGCTTGAATCTGGGTGACCATAAGCTGGACCTGGAAAAATGACCATATGAACAATGATTGTTCAAATGGGCATAACTCACTGTAGGAAGCTCCAATTGAGCTGATTCTTAAACCCATGGAAAGCTCAGACATAGTAGAACATTTTTTATGGGGATCAGGAACTCTAATTCTGACCCTAACCTAATCAAATTGCTAACCAAATTTAGCCCAACAAAACTACCAGAACCAAAATTGACCAGAAAATCCTGGACATTGACCAATCCAACCAATTATGGTAAAAATGCCATAACTTGAGCTAAAAAACTCCAAATGGAGTGATTTAAAAGGGAATTAAAATTAAGACATTAAGGAATAATTTTGATGAAGAAAAATTGGCCAAATTTCCACTGTAGATTAGCCTAATGTAACAGTGAACTTGAGCTCCAAAATTTGAAATTTTTGAAATATTTTTAGAAGGATTTGAATTGTGATTGGCAATTAATGCCAACAACTTTGTAAACCAAAATATGGTATAAACATGAATTTGGGACTTGTGTTTCTGTAACACCCTAGGCAAATCCCAAATTGGCAAAACACAGGAGAGATGCTAGGTTTATAAGTTGGTGGTTTGTAACCTCTAGTAACGCGTTTTAAAACCGTGAGGGCTTCGGCCCAGAGCGGACAATATCACTAGTGGACCAGGCCGTTACATTTGTGGCATCAGAGCCGCTCCGCGTGCAACCTTAAGCGATGGTGGGGCAAACCTCAGTGAGGACGCTGAGTCCCATAAGGGGGGTGGATTGTAACACCCTAGGCAAATCCCACATCGGTAAAACACAGGAGAGATGCTGGGTTTATAAGTTGGTGGTTCGTAACCCCTAGTGACGCACTTTAAAACCATGAGGGCTTCTGCCCAGAGCAGACAATATCACTAGTGGGTCAGGCCATTACAGTTTCCATTATATATGACAACCAAAAATTTAGCATGAATAGTAACCATAATGACACAATGTGAAGAACCAATGCCAAAAATGTTAATGTGCCCATGTATGCCTAGTTTTATGATTAGCTTGGATAGGTTGGCATGCCAATAGGGTTTTGACTTGCATTATTGTTTATGGCTCTATGCCATTCTGTGATTTATGGCTTTTATTGCTATTTTGTGATTTATGGCTTCTGGCCATTCTGTAATTCTTTGATACACGTGGCTTTATGCCCGATGGATGTCATGGCTCTTTAGCCATTCTGTTGTACACCTGGCAGACATTATGTGACCGATGGTGTGACGACCCATGGTACTTGATATCCAGTGTCAGTTTACCCGGTTTTTATAGGTTACTTGGGCATTAAAATAAGTCTTACCAATTTATTAATAAATAATTAATAGAAAAACCATTAAATTAAATATCTTATAAGTAGTTATCAAAAATACATCCTGTGTGGCATATTAGTATATTTTTTTATTTTATTTATTTAATTTATTTTTATATTATTATTGCAATGCTAAGCATTATGCTTAGTACGTCACTTTTTGCCACGCGTAGGTACCGGAGACCAGGAGAAAGAGCCCAGTAGACCTTAGACTGGGATTTTGGGAGCCCAAATATGCATTTGAGTTCAGTGTCACCATCCTCTATAGTGCATTTTGGTAGGACCCGTTAGGCTTTATTAGTGATTTTGTATTTTGTATCCAGACATAAATTTTATCATGCAAATTATGAATTCATGTAATTATTTGTAAATTATTTAAATTTAGGAAATTTGAGTATTTCATTTATGAAATTAAGCATGAATGATATTATGGATTTGGATTGAGAATGGAGATCAAATGATTGTTTGAAAAATATGAGATGATGTTTGAGATTGTGAAAAAAAAAATTATATGTTTGAAATTATTGTTGAGATTTTAAACAGGTGAAAAATCGTCAAAATTTTAATAAATTAAGGGAAACTCTGTCAGTTTCTTTGATTGAATAAGTGAACTTAAATTAATAAAATTAAATTTAAGTACCAGGAAATATAATAAGATAAGATAAGGTACTCCGACACAGAATGAAGCACGCCTTGCTTGACTACTCTGTAAACGAGTATAGGGTGTTACTCTTTCTCTCAACCACTCCCTTGTAACATTATTTTTTCCCTCAATTTTATCTAACCAAAAGTCCAATTTTTGTCTATATGTGGACCTAGCTACATTACATAACATATCTTTCAATTCCTTGTCCTTAAAACTCTCTCTAAAGTTGGTGTGCATATGTCTAACACACAACCTATGTTTCGAGTGTGGAAACATATCAGCAATGCATGCTACAAGTTCATATTAAAATAAAAAAAAATAGCAAACACATATCAATGCAATTTTACTTTATCATAAACAAAAAAAAAAAGCATAAAGAAAATATAATTACCTTCTGCCTATTTGACATGAAGGCCCAATGATGACTACTATAGATTTGCAGGTCTTTTCTTAATTGTTCAAGAAACCACTATCAATTGTCTTTATTTTAACA
The DNA here is from genome assembly GCF_030052815.1 of Hevea brasiliensis. Lineage (NCBI taxonomy): Eukaryota > Viridiplantae > Streptophyta > Magnoliopsida > Malpighiales > Euphorbiaceae > Hevea > Hevea brasiliensis. Next base: position 101,111,553 of record NC_079493.1, read on the forward strand.
AGTACCACTACATAGGCTATGGCAAAAATACAATCATTGGGATCAATCCCAACAACTTATAGTAACTGTCCCCTATAAGTCCCTTTCAATTAGCATCCTCAAGACAACCATCCTTAAATGCAACTTTTAGAGCAACCAAACAAATATAAATTGCTTAACTGTGCTTCTAGGATTAGTTCTTAAGAGCTCTAATTTGTAATCATGTAACCTGTTGTAATGCTCAGTGTCATTACCATTGATTGCTTTTAAAGAAAACTCCCTTGCTCTCCATGCTTTGATAGGGCTAATTGTTAGGTTATGATCTACTTTAACTTTAGCAATTATCCCAAATATACTCTTATTAGGATCATGCCTAAAGTTTTTAATATAATGAGAAGTTAACCATTTTGAAGTAATGTACTAATTGGTGAACATTTTACCATAGCTATGTTCAAACTTGCTAGTTTTAATTTGCATTGATAAATCAGTAGGATCCTTTGGATTTAGTCTATTGGCCTAAATATTCCAACCACACTTCTTCAAACACGTAACACCCCTAAGTTCGGTAGTGCGTTCTACTGTTCCTGTGACCAGTGTTGTCCAGACAGCTAGGATGCCTAGAACTACATTTCGAGATGAGTGAAGAGACATAAAATAATGAAATACAAGAAAAGAAAATACAAGAAAAAAAAGGAAAAATAATAGTAAAGAAAAGCAACCAAGTTAAGCGAGCCGAGAACCCTAGCGATGGGTGACCGCACTGGAAAGTCACGGCGTGGACCGTTGACTAGCCCTGGACTGCGGGGAATCCTGAAAAATATTTTTAGGACTTAAATAGACCCCCTATTGAAGTATAAATATCATTAGAAATATTAAATGAAAATTAAATAATTAGTACAAAGAAAAGTGAGAAATCGAAAAACGGACAAAACCCGGTGTTACCGAAAAATCGTGAATACAACCCGAACAGGGGCATTGTGGTCATTTGACATCCCGAATTGTCTTTTGACCTAAATATCCATTAAAAATAAATAATATTACACTTGGAAAATATAATGAAAAATTAATTTAGGGTACCTAAAATAAATAGCAAAAATGGGATTCAATTTAGGTAATTAACACATTTTAAACATAAAATAAGATTGATTTTATGTGAGTGGACCACTAAGGAATTTAAAATGTATTAAGTGGGCAGATTGCTCCACTAAAACATCATCTTCAACTTTAGAAATCTCCATTGCCGTAGATGAAGAGCTCCCAAAACCTCCATTGCCATCCATGTGTGGAGCTTCATCCACTCAAGATCAAGCCACAATTTCTTTAAGTCTCCTTCATTAAAGTTTAAGTACACAGCTTGGGTAGTATTTTGGGAGCAAAAAGGGAGAGATTTGAAGAGGTTTGACAAGCTCCACTTGAGGTATATGTCCATTTCCTTCATCCTTGCTTTGTTAAAGTTTGTAAGGATGTTATGGGTGTTTGATTTATGAAGAAATTTTTGAGGTTTGATGTTGAATGTGAATGTGTACTTTGGCAGCCATGGAAAAACCTTGAAGGCAGTTTAATTGTGCTTGTAAATGGTGAATTAAATGATTGATTAAATGTATATTGTGTAGGAAATTGTTTGGGTGATGTATACTTGGTATATGTAAATGTGAAATGAAATTTAAAGCTTGGAAATTAATGGAATGTAAATGTACCATTGTGGCAGTTTGTTAACTCTTGAGGAATGCTGGAATTCATGCTTGGTTTATGAAATAATGGTGTTGAAATGTGTTGGTTGTTATGGCAGTTTGAGTGTATGTATGGTGGTGTAAAGTGGGACATGTAAATGGGCATGAATTGGTGATTGAATTATTGTAAATTGAGTTGGAGAAATTCTGCACTTGTTGGTGCACATTGAATATAATTGTAAGCTGCCAAAATGACCTATAATATGTTATAAATTATGTTTAGGTTGTGGTACAACCAGAATTGGTTTGAAGGTTAAGTTTGGTGAGTGTTAAAAGTGATGCTTGATGTGTATGCAAGAATTTCAATAAGGCAGTTTGAGTTTTAGGCTTATAACTTTAAGTGTGTGACTCCAATTGGTATGAGACCAATTGGAGGTGAAACTAGGCACAAAATGTGCCAACTTTCATGAAGGAAACATACCAAAATTCCGCTTGCAAGGTAGCTTGAAAAATGACCAAATCTGGATTAAGTGCAAATAAGGCCTGAAAATTGACCATTTGGGCAGCAGTTAGTGTTTAGGCCATAACTCACTCAAAATAGGTCCAATTGACCTGAAATTTTAACCATGAATAGTACGACCCATATCTACAAGTCTTATGAAGACACCAAAGCCCAGAAATGACCATAAGCAAGTCAAACAGCTTGCACAAGTTCGGGTCCAAAAACTGGCCGAACCTAAAATGACCTAAAGTGACCTAAAATGACCAATTTTGGTGCAATTTGACCAGCAATAGTAAAATGCCCATAACTTGGTCTACATAACTCAGAATGACCTGAAATTTTGCCCCGCGTTCCATAAGACATAGATCTACAAGTTTGTAGTTTTGACAAAAACCCAAAAACTGAGGAAACTAGGTCGTCCGGCTAGGTCAAACTAGTATCCCGGAATCCAGCAAATTGCAAGAAAATGCAGTATACACGGAAATGAACTTGGTAATATGTACCAACCCTAAAAGACTATCGAATGTGACATATTAGTAACGTTAAAACCTAAATTACCTAAACGCATCGAGGGTCGATATATTAAGTTGATTAAGCAAATAATAGCATTCAGTGAATTATTTATCAAACATTATCGTTAGAGACAGTTTAATTAAGTACTGAAACACTTCAAATTGTGTTTCTCAGTTAGCAAAGACTCAGGGAGAGGGAAGGAAACACTGAGTCAAGACCAAGAGACAGTTATCAGAGGTTTGTGCACAACTAGTTTTTAACTGATTTTGTTTTGAATATTTCATATGATTAAATGATATATTTTTTTTATGTATTATGTTCAGCAAGCATTGGATTTAATTCAATGATTATTGAAATTGTTATAATATGTATGAATTTAGCTTTGTGAAATGGTATTTCCATAAGTATTAAGCATTGTTATGGATTGAATAAATTATGTTCTGGAAAATTGTGATAGAACATGTTTTGAATTGTGATGGTAATTTTCATGGAAAATGCAAATTTATGATTTAAATTGTGATGAGCATAAAAATTATTGGATATTGGAATTGAATTTGAATCGAATTATATTGTGATTTATGCTCACTAAAAGGATTGTGATATTGTTTTATATCTCACTATAGATGCTTGACTAGGTTATTACCCGTCTCTCTCATTTATTGAGAAGACAATGGAGTTAGTTGTGTTTTGATTACCATGGTACGTGCACAGGTTTAGATTTTCCTCTGATTTGAGGTTAGATCTAAGTTTTTTTATCGTTATGGCCCTTGCGGAAGATTCATTATTGTGATGGTACTGTGCACGATGATTCGACCTCCCCGACCATAGGGAGTTAGAATCTGATTCGACCTCCCCGACCATAGGGAGTTAGAATCACATCGAATATGGCCCTTTCGGATTAGTCTTGCATAGTTAGTGAGATAAAGATTGATTTTTGAGATACATAATGATTTTTGAGATACAGAATGGCTTTTGAATGGTAAAGAATTGTGATTTCAATTATGGTTTATGTATAATTGATTTTGTTGGAATTACTTAAATGGTTAGTCATGATTTGATAAATTGAATTTTGTGATCAAAGTCATTTATACAAATGATTTACATTATTGGCAATGAATATTTTGAGTTTTGGAATTTGATGAGTATTTAAAATTCCAAATTATTTACTATAAATTTTGTCAATGTATATTTTACTATGTTTTAAATTATAGTTGTGCACCACTGAGTTCACCACTCAGCGATAGCTTTGTATGCTGTCGCAGGTAAGAAGAGCATAGAGCAGTGAGTAAGTTTCTTTGAAGACACTTTCAGTTCAGCTCCAGGTATATTATAGGTATACCCATGTACATAGGTTTTGATGTATGCATGTAATAATATGTATGTAAATTATTTGAGCAGTTGTATAAAAACTCTTGTAAAACATTTTGGTATGTAATTAAATGCAAATTATTGTAAATATAAATTTGAGATTTCATTTACTTGAATAGTTTTGTAATATAAATTTTGAGTCTTATAATCAATGAAATGTTTCTTTATGATGAGAGTAGTTTGAAAATGAATTGATTGTTTATTGAGAATTGAATTGTGAATTGAAATGAAGTTATTGAAGTTGTATTTGAGAAAACATATTGGAAGCAGTTTCTTTTGCAGGATTAAAGAACTGTTTTCTCAAAAAACAGCCGGTACTTTGCCAAATTCTGAAAAAAAAAAGAAAAGAAATTATAACACCAGATTTTAACCGATGATTTAAATTTCACGAAAATTGTTTTAAAATCCCTTGTAGTATATCTAATGGGTTATCGGTAGGCGAAGTACGGTAATTCATTAGGTGTACTACGGGATCATGTTGCATCTTACAGGGGAGTAGGATGTGACATGTTTTGTGGTATCAGAGCAATGGTTTTAAAGTGAATTTCGAACTGTGAATTTTAAATCTTTTTGTCGGTAACTACAACTGCTCAAATGTTTGATACATATAGTACATTTCCATCATAAATATGAACTAATGGAGAGGAATCTCCTTATGTTGGTTGTATAAGAATAGAAAATCTTGTGAAAAGATATGGAAGAGAAGAATGAGACAATAGAACAGTCTGTGATGGCAGAAGAACAAGTTGAGGCCCCAGCTCCACAAAATGTCGAAGGCCTGACTGTACTAGTTTTGTCGATACAAATTACTGCATAAATGGCCCCGCAAATGGCCACTTTCTTTCAACAAATGGCTGATAATCTGTCAGCCCAAGCCCAAGTACAGACCCAACCCCCACAAGGGCAACATGAAATAGAGAAGAGGGAGAAACCTATGGGTCAGAGCTCAAGCAGTAATTTGAGAAAGAGAAAAGAAATTGAGGAGCCCCGAGCTCAAGGATATAACAGAGGTGGATCATCAAGGCAGAGACCACCAAGGTCCAGTCGCCGAACAACTAGAAGTTCTTACCCTTCTCGTCAATGTGAAGCTTATGGAAGATATCATGGTGGGATATGCTATAAGGCTATTGGAGCCTGTTATAACTATGGAGGCACAGGACACTTTGCCAAGGATTGCACCAGTAGTCGCAGAGTTGGACCACCTCCTACTACTGCAGAAGGGTCAGTTCAGAGCCTTGTCACTAGAAGTTCACAACCACCTAGCAGAGGTAGAGGCAGGGGTAGAGGTAGCCTAGCAGGCAGCCAAGGCATAGTGAAATAATTAGAGCAAGACAGTGCTCCGGTTAGAGTCTACGCAACGAGACAGAGGGAAGAAGTCTAGACATCTGATGTTGTGGCTGGTACCTTTTCAACTTTTAACTAAGATGTGTTTGTGTTATTTGATCTGGGTTCTACCCATTCTTATGTGAGTGCTAGCATCATTGATTGCATTGTTGTTCCATGTACAAAAATGGACTTTGAGGTGCTTGTAACAAGTCCGCTAGGACAGGAGGTCAGGGTTAATAGAATGTATAGAGATTGTCCTTTGGTGATCCAAGGACACACTTTTCTATCTGATTTCATTGAAATGCCCTTTAGAGATTATGATATCATCTTGGGCATGGATTGGTTAGCTAGGCATCATACCATGATTGATCAGAGGTCAAGACAGTCACTTTCGGTCTCCCTCAATACAGTGATGTGGTAATACATGGGAAGAGGCAGCTATTGCCATCAAACATTATTTCGGCTGCACTAGCCAGAAAATGATCAACAAAGGGTGTGAAGCATACTTGACACATGTGGTAGACACCCAAGTGGGGAGTCCAGCATTGAGGGACATCCCTACAGTATATGACTTTCCAGACGTGTTTCCTGATGAATTGCCAGGATTAGCTCCGAAAAGAGAGGTGTAGTTTGAAATTAATGTTATGCCTGGTGTGGATCCAATCTCCATAAAACCATACAGAATGGCACCAGCAGAGTTGAAGGAGTTGAAGGTACAGTTGCAAGAACTACTTGAAAAGGGCTTCATCCGCCCTAGTGTGTCACCATGGGGAGCGCCAGTATTGTTTGTTAAGAAGAAGGATGGCACTCTTCGTTTATGTATTGTTTGACCTAGGGTCTGCATACTTTTATGTTAGAGTTAGAACTATATGTTCTATTGTTATTCCTTTACAGGGGAATAAATTTTGATGCATTAGTGATTAGTCCTTAAGATAAGGATTGTGATAATAAGTGAAATTAGTTTTGGAAGAGTTTATCAGCGAAAAGTATTTTCTAACACACCATAAATTATAAAACTAAACGGCAAGCCTACTTAATGTAAGGCAAGAGGACGTAAAAGTAAGATGCAGTAATAGAATTGTTCTAGATGAAGGCAGAGATGTTACAGTTATTAATTGTTAATAGATATTGTAATCAGAATAAGTTTCAGATATCGGTGAATTCGAAAAGGATAAAAGATGGGAAAGTTTGATCTATTGGGATGTATCGTAGTAACTATGCAATGTTCTTGATGTTTATATCTTTGTCAGACATAAGATCGACTTGAGATTATTGTGTAGAGCTACGATCACCCGATAGTATACCTAGATAAGAATAGTTACCAACGACATCCGCTTTTGGTATAGTTATGCCGTGACAGAATTTAATTGTTAGAAATAAGTTTGAAAATCCTACTTAGGGATCTAAAACTCAAAGGTTAGAATATCGAAGGTTATAGTTCAGACAAAAGGAAGTAAGTTATAGAATATTAACAGATAAACAGAGTTATGAAAGTAAAAATTCAACAATTGGTTCAAATATAACAAAGAAATGTTACGAATGTGAGGAAGACTATGGACTAGAATGGTCGAGGACCAATGACTAGATAAATGATTCTAACATGACCTCAAGGGTCATTCAAGAAGGAACATGAATCGAAATATTAGACAGGACAATAGTAAGAGAAGATTGGTGATATACAAACAAATTAAACGTTGTATTAGATTGTTAAAAGTCTTATACAAATTTGAGGAAAAGAAGATTATTCGATCGTATAAAAAGGAAAAAATAAACGTATGACTATTGTAAGATGACTATTGGGTAAAATTTCGTGGACAAAATTTATTTTAAGGGGGGGAGAATTGTAACACCCCTAAGTTCTAGAGTGCTCTCATCGTTTCTGTGACCGGTGTTGTCCGCATACTAGAATGCCTAGAACTACACTTTGAGATGAGTGAGGAGACATAAAATAATGAAATACAAGAAAAGAAAATACAAGAAAAACAAAAGAAAAATAATATTAAAAAAATGCAACCAAGTTAAGCGAGCCGATAACTCTAGCGATGGGTGACCGCACTGGGAAGTCACGGCGTGGACCGTTGACTAGCCCTGGATCATGGAATCTCGAAAATATTTTTAGTACTTATATAGACCCCTATTGTAGTATAAATATGTTTAGAAATATTAAATGAAAATTAAATAATTAGTACAAAGAAAAGTGAGAAATCGAAAAACGGACAAAACCCGGTGTTACCGAAAAATCGGGAATACAACCCGAACAGGGGCATTGTGGTCATTTGACATCCCGAATTATCTTTTGACCTAAATATCCATTAAAAATAAATAATATTACACTTGGAAAATATAATGAAAAATTAATTTAGGGGTACCTAAAATAAATAGCAAAAATGGGGTTCAATTTAGGTAATTAACACATTTTAAACATAAAATAAGATTGATTTTATGTGAGTGGACCACTAAGGAATTTAAAATGTATTAAGTGGGCAGATTGCTCCACTAAAACATCATCTTCAACTTTAGAAATCTCCATTGCCGTAGATGAAGAGCTCCCAAAACCTCCATTGCCATCCATGTGTGGAGCTTCATCCACTCAAGATCAAGCCACAATTTCTTCAAGTCTCCTTCATTAAAGTTTGAGTACACAGATTGGGCAGTATTTTGGGAGCAAAAAGGGAGAGATTTGAAGAGGTTTGACAAGCTCCACTTGAGGTATATTTCCATTTCCTTCATCCTTGCTTTGTTAAAGTTTGTAAGGATGTTATGGGTGTTTGATTTATGAAGAAATTTTTGAGGTTTGATGTTGAATGTGAATGTGTACTTTTTACAGCCATGGAAACACCTTGAAGGCAGTTTAATTGTGCTTGTAAATGGTGAATTAAATGATTGATTAAATGTATATTGTGTAGGAAATTGTTTGGGTGATGTATACTTGGTATATGTAAATGTGAAATGAAATTTAAAGCTTGGAAATTAATGGAATGTAAATGTACCATTGTGGCAGTTTGTTAACTCTTGAGGAATGTTGGAATTCATGCTTGGTTTATGAAATAATGGTGTTGAAATGTGTTGGTTGTTATAGCAATTTGAGTGTATGTATGGTGGTGTAAAGTGGGACATGTAAATGGGCATGAATTGGTGATTGAATTATTATAAATTGAGTTGGAGAAATTCTGCACCTGTTGGTGCACATTGAATGTAATTGTAAGCTGCCAAAATGACCTATAATATGTTATAAATTATGTTTAGGTTGTGGTACAACCAGAATTGGTTTGAAGGTTAAGTTTGGTGAGTGTTAAAAGTGATGCTTGATGTGTATGCAAGAATTTCAATAAGGCAGTTTGAGTTTTAGGCCTATAACTTTAAGTGTGTGACTCCAATTGGTATGAGACCAATTGGAGGTGAAACTAGGCACAAAATGTGCCAACTTTCATGAAGGAAACATACCAAAATTCTGCTTGCAAGGTAGCTTGAAAAATGACCAAATCCGGATTAAGTGCAAATAAGGCCTAAAAATTGACCATTTGGGCAGCAGTTAGTGCTTAGGCCATAACTCACTCAAAATAGGTCCAATTGACCTGAAATTTTAACCATGAATAGTTAAGACCCATATCTACAAGTCTTATGAAGACACCAAAGCCCAAAAATGACGATAAACAAGTCAAACAGATTGCACAAGTTCGGGTCCAAAAACTTGCCGAACCTAAAATGACCTAAAGTGACCTAAAATAACCAATTTTGGTGCAATTTGACCAGCAATAGTAAAATGACCATAACTTGGTCTACATAACTCAGAATGACCTGAAATTTTTTCCTGCGTTCCATAAGAAATAGATCTACAAGTTTGTAGTTTTGACCGAAACTCGAAAACCGAGGAAACTAGGTCGTCCGGCTAGGTCAAACTAGTATCCCGGAATCCAGCAAATTGCAAGAAAATGCAGTATACACGGAAATGAACTTAGTAACATGTACCAACCCTAAAAGACTATCGAATGTGACATATTAGTAACGTTAAAACCTAAATTACCTAAACGCATCGAGGGTCGATATATTAAGTTGATTAAGCAAATAATAGCATTCAGTGAATTATATATCAAACATTATCGTTAGAGACAGTTTAATTAAGTACTAAACACTTCAAATTGTGTTTCTCAGTTAGCAAAGACTCAGGGAGAGGGAAGGAAACACTGAGTCAAGACCAAGAGATAGTTATCAGAGGTTTGTGCACAACTAGTTTTTAACTGATTTTGTTTTGAATATTTCATATGATTAAATGACATATTTTTTTTATGTATTATGTTCAGTAAGCATTGGATTTAATGCAATGATTATTGAAATTGTTATAATATGTATGAATTTAGCTTTGTGAAATGGTATTTCCATAAGTATTAAGCATTGTTATGGATTGAATAAATTATGTTCTGAAAAATTGTGATAAAACATGTTTTGAATTGTGATGGTAATTTTCATGAAAAATGCAGATTTATGATTTAAATTGTGATGAGCATAAAAATTATTGGATATTGGAATTGAATTTGAATCGAATTATATTGTGATTTATGCTCACTAAAAGGATTGTGATATTGTTTTATATCTCACTATAGATGCTTGACTAGGTTATTACCCGTCTCTCTCATTTGTTGAGAAGATAATGGAGTTAGTTGTGTTTTGATTACCATAGTACGTGCACAGGCTTAGATTTTCCTCTGATTTGAGGTTAGATCTAAGTTTTTTTATCGTTATGGCCCTTGCGGAAGATTTATTATTGTGATGGTACTGTGCACGATGATTCGACCTCCCCGACCATAGGGAGTTAGAATCACATCGAATATGGCCCTTTCGGATTAGTCTTGCATAGTTAGTGAGATAAAGATTGATTTTTGAGATACATAATGATTTTTGAGATACAGAATGGCTTTTGAATGGTAAAGAATTGTGATTTCAATTATGGTTTATGTATAATTGATTTTGTTGGAATTACTTAAATGGTTAGTCATGATTTGATAAATTGAATTTTGTGATCAAAGTCATTTATACAAATGATTTACATTATTGGCAATGAATATTTTGAGTTTTGGAATTTGATGAGTATTTAAAATTCCAAATTATTTACTGTAAATTTTGTCAATGTATATTTTACTATGTTTTAAATTATAGTTGTGCACCACTGAGTTCACCACTCAGCGATAGCTTTGTATGCTGTCGCAGGTAAGAAGAGCATAGAGCAGTGAGTAAGTTTCTTTGAAGACACTTTCAGCTCACTGTATATTATAGGTATACCTATGTACATAGGCTTTGATGTATGCATGTAATAATATGTATGTAAATTATTTGAGCAGTTGTATAAAAACTCTTGTAAAACATTTTGGTATGTAATTAAATGCAAATTATTGTAAATATAAATTTGAGATTTCATTTACTTGAATAGTTTTGTAATATAAATTTTGAGTCTTATAATCAATGAAATGTTTCTTTATGATGAGAGTAGTTTGAAAATGAATTGATTGTTTATTGAGAATTGAATTGTGAATTGAAATGAAGTTATTGAAGTTGTATTTGAGAAAACATATTGGGAGCAGTTTCTTTTGTAGGATTGAAGAACTGTTTTCTCAAAATACAGCCGACACTTTGCCGAAATTCTTAAAAAAAAAAAAAAGAGATTATAACACCAGATTTTAACCGATGATTTAAATTTCACGAAAATTGTTTTAAAATCCCTTGTAGTATATCTAATGGGTTATCGGTAGGCAAAGTACGGTAATTCATTAGGTGTACTACGGGATCATGTTGCATCTTACAGGGGAGTAGGGTGTGACAAAACAAATTGCCTTAACCCTCTTCTGGTCATTTGTAGGGAAATGAATTTGATATCTATGCTTTACATCATACTCTGTACTATTAGCAAACACCATACCAACTTTAAATATTGGATCATTAATATCCTTGTAAAGTTAAATTTAGAACACGTCAAATGTGACTCATCCTCTGAATCTGTTGCACTAAAAAACTCTTAAGAATCTGTTTCATAATTTTCAAACACCATAGAAGCATCCATACCACCTAATCTTACTACTTCCTGACTACCAACAGGCCTGCCACTTTGAATTCTTTTTCCTTTTATCTAATTCATTCATTATGTCTTGTACATTAACATCCCTTTCCTCTATATCATTGTAATACCCCTATTTGCATAGCCTGGTATATTTCACTATTTCAGTGACCGGTGTCGATCCGGATAATTAAGGGGATTAGAATCAAGTCTAAGACAACTAGATAAGCCCTGAACACAAATAATTTGTAATTATCAATTAGTTAAGCATAAATAAGAAAAACAGAACATAAGAAGTTAAATGAGCCGAGAGTCACAGTAATGAGTGTCTTTCTCGGGAACGACTGCAAGGTCGATTTAGACTCAAATTTTAAACCGTAAAATATGACGCCGCAGTCCTTAGGACTATTTTGAACACAATGAAAAAGAGAAAATCATGAAAAAGAATTGTTAAGCCGGTCAAATAATTAGGTCAAGGATCCTTAAGAAATATTGAATTATTTGTAAATCGGGTCGAATCGGTGAAGGGCAATTTGGTCAATTGACCCCTAGAGCTGACTCCTGACCTGACTGTCAAATAAAATCGGAGAAAAGAAAATTTTGGGATCAAGAATTAAATTAAAGAACTAATGAAGAAAAAGAGGAAAAAGGGAAAGAAATTGCATTAGTGACATCATCAAAATGACATAAGCTATGACATCACAAATAAATTATATTTAATTAAAATTTGACAAACTCAAAGAAAAAGGATAAATAAAAAAATTGAAAAACAAATTTTCATTCTTCTTCTGCCTCTTTAAGCCGTGACCTTCTCCCTTCCCTCTCTCTCCCACAAAAACTCCATTAGAGCTCATTTTGAGCTTGATCAAAACCAAAATCCCACCATAGAAATTGTAAGTTCCATAATTAAACCTTGTTTGGACCACTTGAAAAGGAGTTTGAGCAAGAAAAGAAAAGAAGAAAAGGAAGGATTTGGGTGGTTGAATTTCAAAGAGAAGGTTAGTAAGCTAAACTTTGAATTTATAGTTGAATTATTGTGTTTATAGTTGAATAAACTTAGAAATTATGAAAAATGGTCATATGTGACCAATTGTGGTGTGTAGGAAGTGTTGAAATTGAGTTTAAATTCGGATTAGTTATGGGCATTCTGTAGGCAGCAGGACCAAGGTCCCTTTCAGGGACCAAAACTGAAAATTTACCATCCCAATTGGTGTGAGGCTAATTGAGAATGAAACTAGACACAAAATGACACATTTTTCATTAAGGAATCATGCCCAAAAAGTGACCATAGCATAGTGAACAAATTGACCAAATCCGAACTTAGGTATTCTGCCCTGTACAAAAATGACCAAATGAACAGTTATTTCTGTTCATTTGGCCATAACTTGGGCTAGGCAGTTTCAAATGACCTAAAATTTTACTAGTAGAAAGCTGAGATATAGACCTACAACTTTCATGGGGAATAAAAACTCAAATTATTCCCTTAACCAAGTCATTTGGCCACCCAAATTTGGTGACCTAAAATTGCTAGAACCAATTTTGGCGTCCAAAAAATCTGGGTTAGACCAATCCGGCAGCTATGATTTAAATGGCTATAACTTGAGCTACAAAACTCCAAAAGGGGTGATTCAAAAAAGGAAATAAAGTTAAGATAATAAGGAACAATTTCTATGAAGAAAACTTGCCCAAATTCTAACAGCAACATGACCAATGGAACAGTGCAAATTAGGTTACCAAAATTGAAAATTTGAAAGTTTACCTAAAAGACTTAAGTTTTGAAAAAATGGCCAAAACCAATAAGTTAGGTAACCAAAATGTGGTATGTGGGTATAATTGGATTTTCCATACCTATTAAGCATAAGAAAGTTAATATTTTGACTTGAATAGTGTCGTGAATAGTAACTCCAAAATGAAAATTTTCAAGAACGTTAGTTTAAGCATATTTGGGCTAGAATTAAGTATTTGTGAATTAATTATTGGATTTATTGTGAGATAAGATACTGAAACACTATAAATTTCATGTTTCAGCTAAAAAAGACCCGAAAGGTCTAAGAGACTGAGTCAAGGCCTAGAGGCGACTCACGTCAGGTTTGTGTACAAAAATTTATAAATTATAGTTTTCACAATGAAAATTGATTTGTTATACATTGCGAATGTGTTTTATTCATTATGAATTTCGAGAATGTTGTGTTGCCTATTTTATAATGGAAATTTGAAATGAAAATTATTTATTGATTTGTATGAAATATTTGAACAATATGGTTTTGAATTTGGTTTATGGCCTTAGAAATTTTATTTGAGAATTTGTGTTGCCTACTTTGGAAATGGAGATTTTAAATGAAGTTTGTTTAATTGTTGTATCAATTATAATTGAACATCATAGTTTTAAATTGTTTTGATTCACACTTGGCATGGCAGTCCCTATTATGTTCTTCCTCCATTTATGGGGTGAGTTTGACTATATTCCTCCCTCTTTGGCTTCCCAGTCAGGAGGTGAGGTTGGATGAGTACTCATTAGCTAGCTAGCCACCTCCCTCATTGATTTCGATTAGTGGGGTGAGTTTGCCTTGTTGTGGTGTACAATACGGCATGTTTAAAAATTTTGTGTCATGGCCTAAGTTGTGTTATTGATTGGTAACACTATGATTATTAAATTGTTTGATCAAATTTGTGTTATATTAAGCTTTGAAAATTATGAGTTGCTACAACTGTGATTTGAAAAATTGTGAAATGTGATTGTGAGATTTTTGAATTATGAATTGTTCATAAATGTTTTATATTACGCATTTGTATTTTATTATGCACCACTGAGTATTTTTATACTCAGCGATAGCTTTCTTTGCTGTCACCACTGAGTAGAGTGAGCTACTGATTTTTTGGGACTACACGGAGGCTTTTGTACGGGTATTTAGTTATACCCTTGTAGTTTATTTTGATGTAAATAGTTTAATGTCATATGTATTAATGTAAAGTTGAGCAGTTGTGCAGTAAATTGTAATAATGTTATTTTAGATTTTCTTTTGTAAATTAATATCTGTATTTGTAAATTAAGTACTATATGCAATGTGAATGAATTTGTGAAATATTTTGAGATGACAAATTTTTGATTGAGTTGTGAAATTGAATTAAACTGTGTTGACTTGAGTTGAATTGGGTTGGGAGTTATGAAAATAATTATTGGAAGTGTTTTTACAGGTTTTTGAAGAACTGTTTTCTCAAAATACAGATGGCACTCTACCGAAATTTTAATAAAATTTGCGGAAAAATAAAATGGGATAAAAATCTTAACTAGTTTTCAAACTTCAATTAAATGTTTTTAAATTCTTACCAAAATGCTCACCACTTTCAAAATGTAAGAAAATGGTTTTAAAATCCCTTGTAGTATATTTAATGGGTTACCGGTAGGCAAAGTACGGTAATTCATTAGATGTACTACGGGATCATGTTACATCTTACGGAAGGGTAGGGTGTGACAATCATAGTCTCTATCCATTAAATCAACTACAAGCCTTCTTTCCCTTATGACTCTTTCATTTGTCTCTTCCATCCTAACCTTAGTTTGGTTATCAGCAGAACTTTGAATTGGTTCCTCATTGCCATCACCCTCATTAAGTTTACCTTCTTATATTAGTAGTTGCATCATAACATTATCTTCCATCTTTGTAGTAAAAAATTCATCAAAATTTGTAGCTAACATTGTAAATATGCCAAAAGCATCACTTACAACTTCATCTTTTCTTCATGCTCAGCTACACCAATGTCAATGACATTTTTAGCTTATGCCTCATTCAAACAATTTGAGTCAACCTCACAACTCCTTACATTTGCCTCATTAACTTTAATATCACCATTATTCCTTCCTACATCAACCTCACTCCCTCCATCTGAAACTTCATAATCATCTAACTAAATCTCATCAATGTCATTCACATTTATAACACTAAAATCCTCGTTATCAAGTAAATAAGTTCTTGTCACCCATTTGTGTCCCCATGTTCAAATTGCTGGTCATTTATATTTCCAAGTTATGCATTATTATCATGAAATGCATTACCTACATCATCATCAATCTCCTTAAGTACAATAGCATTACTTTTATTTTACATCTCATCAAACTCACTCCTAAATTCTTTTCTTAATTCATCAACAATAAGATGCTCCAAAAAAACATCAACTTCTCCCTCTAATTTTGCATGCTAGCACATTGTTATCACATCATTGTCACAGCTTAATGGCCTCGACCTTCTCTATAATCATGCCCTTGAACTCTCCAAAAATACCTTAGCAAACCTTACACTTTAATACCTTGGCCTACTTTATCTAAACTAACAAAACTCATTTCATCCGATAATGGAAAGACCAATGTACCTCATCATAATAAACCCATTCACCCTTAGTTCCCTTCATATGCAAAACCACTATGAAATACTTAGGGTTATCAACCCTTGCCATTTAGACAAAATAATAACTCATTACTTCATATTAGGGTAAAACTATCATATTAAAAGCCATTTTTTTCTCCTATAGATGAAATAAAAACCCAATTACATAAATCAAAATCCATATTCACAAAACCCTAAAATATTAAGCCCTTTTATATAAACAAATAGTGGAACCCATTAACTCATAAAATAAAATACTATTTCTTATTATTATATTCTAAACCTAACCATAAAAAACAAATTAAATACACAGTTGTTACCAGTAAAAGATTTCACCATTTGGGTCTACCATCGTCCTTGTCCCCAAAAGTTGGTTGATAAGAATAACTCCACCTTTTGCTTCCTACATGTGGTCCCAAAATGTCAACATAGTGAAAAAGAGAGCCACTAAAGCAAAAATCACATAAAATAACAAAGCAAAACCTTTTCACTGACTTTCTAAGTTATTATCAACTCTAATCTTCTTATACAAATAGATATTTGGGTTTATGAAAATATTTGAGAGACGAAAGCAACAATAGAGGAAAGCAAATGAGAGAAAAGAAGAAATTGACATAAATTTCTGCTCCCAAGTAGAGCAAGCGTCGCGTTACTTTCAACGTGATAGAGAGAATTTTTGGAAGTCTACTATCTCTCACATGTAGGAGAAAGAAACTATGAGAGAGAGTGTTTATTTTAATTAGGAAAAACACATGGATTTGCCATATCGCCAATTAACGGAGCTATGGGTGGAATACGAAGTTAATGAGTTTGTTTTACAATAAATTGAAATTCGATAAATTTTATGAAAAAAATTAAAATTCAATGACTTTTATGAAAACGCTCATAAAATTGAGTAACTACATATGATAATTACCCAATGATTTTGACCTATAAGTGACATACATATTACATATAATATGATGATTTTGACCTATAAGTGACATACATATTACATATAATGCACATCATCAGGGTTGAGACTTGAGATCGATTGTGCACATAAGGGCGCAAGCTGAAGCTTCCATTGGTGTTGTTGCGCAAGCTGAAGCTTCCATTGGTGTTGGTTTTCTCATTTTTGTGTTACTAACGGATATGGAGAAAAGAGAGGAAAGGGGATAAAATAATAGTTTCATTATTTTTAACTTAAAAATCTATTATTACAGGTTAAAAGAATTTTTAAATTTTTTGTGAAATAAAATTAAAATTCACAAATACGTTAATGTTAAATTGATGTTACAGAACGAAAGGGAAATTGTAACACCCCAAAATTTTATTAATTATGAGTATTTTTGATATTTAAATTTTATTTAAATTTTAGGAATTTTTTTGAGATTTTTCGGATTTTAAAAATCGGGTTCGATTTTCCGAAAATATAAACTTTGATGATTTTTAAAAATTTATTTAAAGACCACGTGGCAAAACTAAAAATATATTTGGAGTCTACGATTTTTCTCGAGTTTTATGGAATTTTTGGAATTTTTGGACCTCGTTTTCCGAGGCGAGTAAAAATTCAAAATTTTGTATTAATCGAACCGCCGACCGAATCGAATCGACCGGATCGGACCGGTCGAATCGAACCGCCCCTTTCCTTTTTCTTCTCCCGCGTCTCTCTCTTTCTCTTTCTTTTCTCTCTCCTCTCTCTCGCGCGCACGTCGCTCAGCTCCGCCAATCCGGCCGATCCGCCACCGATTGACCGGTCTTGTGTCCAAAATCATCTACTCGAGAGCTTTCCATAGACACCAAGAACGCCAAATCCATCGAGCGGATTGTCCGATTTTTGCTCGGGAAGATTTTCGCCATTTCGACTTTTGGGCTAGATTTCGGCAAACCGTGAATCCCACGAGAAACCGAGGCTACCAAAGACGCTCCACTCGACGAGGGCTTCGCGGGATATTAATTTCAAAATTTTCCGACAACGTTTTTGGTGGGTCCCACGGAAATTCGCGGTATTTTCGAGCATTAAATGAGCTTAGAAAATTCTGAAAAATTTATGTACTAACCCCGTGTTATGGGCTTCGTAGGTATTCTCATTTCGCGGAAATTCGGATTGACCGGTCGAAATTCCGACAGATGCACTGCTACCGGAAAAGTCTCCGAATTGGGCCGAGATTTTGCCTACCCCCCCATTGTCAGACGTCCCGAGCGCGTCCCCGAAGTCGGAATCGGCAAAGGTAAACCCGAACCTTGTTTTTTCGTAATTTTCTAGTGCTTAAATAGGATTAAAAATCCGTAAAATATTCGTGGTAGCTTAGAAAATTACGATTCTTTTGCAATAGCTTAGTAATATTTCTAAGGAACGCGGGGCAAAGTTTTAGAATTTTTAGAGTTGATTTGGGCAGTTTTTGCAAAAATGGTCAATTATAGGGACTAAATTGAAATTTTACATATTGTGATGAATGATTGGTTTGGTGGGCCCAGGAGGGGCTGTGTGATATGACTGAGTTGTGGATATATGGATTGTGAGTATAGAAGTGTGTTTTGAACCCTTTTTCAGGTTGGTTAGGTCCTAGGTATAGGGGACTCGCGATTTTCTACACGACTTTGGACGATTTGGGTCTTTTCTTGATTTGTATTGAGTCATTTGTATTAAATGATTGTAATATGATTGTCGGGTGAGGACAGACCTTCTTCCTCCGCCACCACCACGGTGATTTGTCGTCAAGTCTTTGAGTAAAATATTAATTTTAATTATAATTTCGATATTATTATATGTTCAGCATGCCCATGCATCACTTATATGCATATATTTATGTAGTTAAACTCTAGGCACGATTTATGTTGCATTCATAATCATAAAGTGCCATGAATGGTGTTGCGGTAATTTGGAGCAAAGCAGCGTGCTGGCGCATGCGTGATGTGGTGTGTACTATTGATAGTACGGGTATACACGGCTTGAGTTCTTCTCTGGGACCCGGTCCTTAGGGGTAGACACGGCTTGAGTTCTTCGCTGGGACCCCGATTTGGTATTTAAGTGGAAGTCAGAGATGAGTTCTTCACGCACCGTTGGATTTAAGAGAGTCAGTATAGGGATCGGCTCCCATATACTATGAATGATGTTACAGGGTGTGTGAGTGCTCCAAATTACCTTTTTGATGCTATGATGTGAATATGGTGTTGATGTTGCACTTCACTCTACAGGTTGCCTTAGTTTCAGATAGTTATAGAGATTATAGTTAAGATTGATATTTTACTCTCGAGTCGAACGCCACTCCTGTTCAAAAATTTTACAGCCACAGGAGGATATTTTGTTCAGGTTAACTGCTTTTCTACCTCGCAGTTGTTTATCAATATTGAGTAATTTTAATTACTCCTAGAATTTCCGCATGTGTTAGCGAGAATTATTTGAATTTGGTCCGTAATATTATTATTATGTTGGACTGTAAACTTAAATATGTTATGCATGTTGATGGATTGGATGAGGAGCCGAGCTCCCATTTATTTTATGTTAATGAGTATGTGGAGGGTGAGCCGAGCTCCCAATTGAGTATTTATTGTGTTTACAGTTGGGTGAGTCAAAACTCCCGTTGGAAAGTCCATTTTATGGTCGGACTGTCCGCTTGTTTTCTTGAAATTGGGCCCAAATGGGCCTTAGAGTTGGGTTAATGAATAGTTAAGGCTTACTACGGGCCTCGGGGCTTTAGGTCGCCTGTGTCCTAGTGCCGGTCCCACCCATAGGTTGGGTCGTGACAAATGTGGTATCGAGCTTAGGCTCCAGTTCTTAGGGAATGTTGTCTAAAGTGTTGAGAAGAGTCTAATAGGAGTCACATGCGGAAATATAGGGTCCACATTCGTCTTGCATTGTCATCTTTGCTTCTAGTTTCTGCTCCATATGTTATGTATAAATATGAGTCTATAGAGCTGTATAATGTGCAGTTTTGAATTTTGTGGGCTAATGCTGCTGAATTTCAGGAAAATGCGCAGAAGCAGGAGAGCTGCCACGCACTGAACCGATGTGCTCGACGGCAAGTGTCGGCAGATGAGGCGCCGCCCGAGGAGGCGGGGTAGGAGGCCTAGAGTCGCTCAAGTAGAGGAGCAACAACCCCAAGACAGAAGTCCTTTATGGCACAGGTCCCATGGACCCCATGGCGCCTACTCTAGCCGGGTGCAGAGAACCATCGACATGATGGCTCAAGATATGGTCCATCCTCCACAAGGCGATCCACCGCACCAAGAGAGGAATCTTACAAATGCATCATAAACTTCAAGAAGTTGGTGCCCGGTACTTATGATGTGTCAGACGACGCATATCGGTTTTTGGATTCCTGCAGACAGGCAGGAACAGAATTACAGTTGACTGATAGAAGATTGATAGAATGTATGCAGCACGTCATGGGGCCCATGCCTAGGCAATGGATGAATGACTACGTGTTACCTCGGATGGAGGGTTTGACATGGGCTCAGTTTGTGGAACTTTTTATCAATCGGTTTGTGCGTAAAGCTTGAGAGATCGAAGCGGTGGGCCTTTGAGGCCTTAAGACGAGAATGGCGGTGCAGCAGATGAATATGCTACAATTCTCGAATTGAGCAGATATGCCCCTACGAGAGCTCTGAGAAAGATGAAGGTGAAAAGATTCCTAAAGGGGCTTGACAGGAGGTATGCGAACCTGGCCATGATGTCTGATCAGTCTTTTGATGTGGTGGTGGATCGAGCCAGACAGATTGAGGTTAGCTATGCTGTGGATGATAGCGGAAGAGCAAAGAAAAACAGAGCAGAGGGTTCTTCAGGTGTTCCCCACATGGGTACTATGGATAGTGGTGGCCAAACTACTTACAGAGGAAGAAGCAGAAATAAGAGGAGTGGTTTTAGACACAAATCCAGGGTTCGCACTGTGGTACGGATCCAGCAGGGTAACGATTCAGGCAAGGCGATTACTGCTCGTTCAGATCCTCTTGGCACCGTGTGCACAGTGTGGAAGAGGACATTCAGACCTTGTTTGATGGGGTCGAGTATGCCAGTGTGTGGCCAACCGCCACTTTGCTAGAGATCGCCGTTTTGATGAGCCACGATGGGGTCACGAGGTTCTTGCAAATGTTCCTCGACAATTGTATCCGGTGCTTCCAACATGGCGATCGATTGGTACAATGTGGCCGAGGACAAGGGGGACGTGGAATTGGAGGCAGATCAGGAGGTAGAAGTCAGTATCAGGGTTCTGCCACTCAGGGTAGGGGACAAGCTCGAGTTTTCACCCTGACCCACCAGGATGCTCAAGCTTCAAATGCAGTTGTGGCAGGTATTCTTCTGGTCTGTTCTTATGAGGCTCGTGTTTTGATAGATCCGGGTGCTACGCACTCATTTGTCTCCCCTGTGTTTGCCATGAGGTTGGGTAGAAACCCTACAACGTTAGAGTGCCCTTTGTCAGTAGCTACCCCACTTAGTGACAACATAGAAGTAGACATGGTATTTCCGGGTAGCCCAGTGGTAGTGGATGGAAAGATCCTCCCAGCAGACTTGGTTCCTCTACCAGTAATGGATTTCGATGTAATCCTGGGGATGGACTGGTTGGCAGCTCATTATGCCACCTTAGACTGCAGGAACAAAAAGGTGTATTTCCACATACCTGGTGTGGAAGAGTTTAGTTTTGATGGTGACAGGAGCGTGGCTCCATATAATTTGGTGTCAGCAATTAGTGCTAGAAAAATGTTGAGGCGTGGATGCCAAGGGTATTTGGCATTAGTGAGAGATACATCTGTAGAAGGTGTCAGCATGGAAAATGTTCCTGTTGTCAGAGAATTTATGGATGTCTTCCCTGAAGAGCTTCCAGGGTTGCCACCAGAAAGGGGAATAGAGTTCTGCATTGATGTTATTCCGGGTACAAACCCCATATCCATGCCACCTTACAGGATGGCACCAGCAGAATTGAAAGAGCTGAAGGAGCAACTACAGGAGCTTTTGGACAAGGGTTTCATACGTCCGAGCACTTCACCCTGGGGTGCTCCTGTTTTATTTGTGAGAAAGAAGGATGGGTCATTGAGGTTGTGTATCGACTACAGACAGCTGAACAAGGTGACTGTGAAGAACAAGTATCCACTTCCTCGGATCGATGATTTGTTTGATCAGCTCCAAGGAGCTAGATTCTTTTCCAAGATAGACCTGCGATCAGGCTACCATCAGTTGAGAATCAGGAATGAGGACGTGTCCAAAACGGCTTTCAGGACAAGATATGGTCATTATGAGTTCTTGGTGATGTCTTTTGGACTCACTAATGCACCAGCAGCCTTCATGGACTTGATGAACAGGGTGTTCAAGCCATTTTTGGACCGTTTTGTCATCGTATTCATAGATGACATTTTGGTGTACTCGGACCGAGGAAGAACACGTGTGGCACTTGAGAATGGTGTTGCGACGTTGAGGAGGAGCACCGTATATGCCAAATTTTCAAAATGTGAATTTTGGCTAGAAAGCGTCTCATTCTTGGGACACGTGGTTTCGGTGATGGCATTCAAGTGGATCCCAAGAAAATTGAAGTCAGAATCGATTGGCTTAGGCCTACAAATACCAACGAGGTGCGAAGTTTTCGGGTTTAGTGCTACTATAGGCGTTTTGTGCAAGATTTCTCGGGATAGCGGCTCCCTAACTAAGTTGACCAGAAGAATGTTCCATTCATTTGGACAGATGACCGTGAGGTGAGTTTCGGAAGCTTAAGGAGTGTCTAACCACCGCCTCGTGTTGACACTACCCGTGACTGGTGCAGGATACACCGAGTAGTGTGCCGCCTCCAGCGTTGGCCTAGGGTGTGTTTTGATGCAGAGTGGAAAGGTAGTGGCTTATGCTTCAAGGCAATCGAAGAGACATGAGCGTAACTACCCACCCATGATTTGGAAATGGCGTACGTAGTCTTTGCACTAAAAACTGGAGACACTACTGTATGGTGAAGTGTGCGAGATATACACCGACCACAAGAGTTTAAAGTACAACTTCCAACAAATGGATTTAAACTTGAGAAAGAGGAGATGGATGGAGCTTCTGAAAGACTATGATTGCACCATCCAGTACCACCCAGAGAAGGCCAATGTAGTGGCATATGCTTTGAGCGAAAATCTTCCGCGGTTTGCACATTTCAAGAGAGAAGAGACCACCGATTCAGAGGTACATGAGTTGATGGATCAAGGTTTAATCCTAGATCCGCGGATGAGGGTATCTTGTTAGCTCACTTTTCGGTGAGGCCGACTTGAGGGACAGAGTTAGAGTTTCCCAAAGACAGAGACCAACAATTGATGAAGATCATAGAAAGAGTACAAAGAGGTGATGATGGTGAGTTTGGATTTGCCAATGATGGCGCCCTAGTGCAAGGTTCTAGAATATGTGTGCCCGATGTGGACAATCTCAGGAATGAAATCATGCAAGAGGCACACTACACAGACAAAGATTCACCTGTGTTCCACCAAGATGTACCATGATGTGAAAGATAGCTATTGGTGGAATGGCATGAAGAGAGACATAGCAGACTTTGTGTCCAAGTGCTTGACTTGTCAGAAGGTGAAGTTTGAACACTGAGACCGTCGTGAAGCTGCAAGAGCTCCTATCCCGGAATGGAAGTGGGAAAAGATCACTATGGATTTTGTGGATCGTTGCCTCGTACCACGCCAGTATATGAGTCGATATGGGTAAGTATAGCCCTCGTGACCAAATCAGCTAACTTCTTACCAGAAGACTACATACTGCGGGCACAGTATGCCCGGCTCTACATTCGAGAAATAGTCAGATTGCATGGAATTCCGGCTTCCATAATATCTGATAGAGGGCCCCAGTTCACTTCTCGGTTTTGGAGAAAGTTGCAGGAGGCACTTGGCACACAATTGAACTTCAGTACAGCCTTCCACCCTCAGACAGACGGACAGTCCGAAAGGACAATCCAAACACTGGAAGACATGCTTCGCATGAGTGTCTTGGATTTTGGAGGTCAATGGGATGAGCAGCTAGCTTTGGTGGAGTTTGCCTACAACAACAGTTATCACTCCAGCATAGGGATGGCACCCTATGAGGCACTATATGGAAGAAAGTGTAGGTCTCCTCTGTGTTGGACAGAAATGGGGGAAGCGAAGGTGCATGATGTAGACCTAGTGCAGTACACTTCAGAAGTAGTTCCTTTAATCAGGGAACGACTGAGGACAGCTTTCAGTAGACAGAAGAGTTATGCAGACCCCAGACGGAGGGATGTGGAGTTTGCAGTGGGCGACTATGTATTCCTAAAGGTTTCTCCAATGAAGGGAGTCATGAGATTTGGAAAGAAGGGCAAGTTGGCACCTCGGTATATTGGACCTTTTGAGGTTACTGATAGAGTGGGAGCAGTTGCCTACCGGTTGGAGCTACCACCCAACCTCTCTCACGTTCATCCCGTGTTTCACATCTCCATGCTCAGGAAATACATTCCCGATCCTTCTCACGCATCTGCAATGGATGTGATAGAGCTAAAAGAGAACTTGACATTTGAGGAGCAGCCTGTAGCCATAGTGGACTACCAAGTGAGACAGCTGAGATCTAAACAGATCCCTATGGTTAAGGTTTTGTGGAGGAGTCAGTCAGTGGAAGAGTGCACCTGGGAGTCAGAACGGGACATGCGTAGCAAGTACCCGTATTTGTTCAATGTATAATCATGTACTTTATTCTGCCTTGTGTAAAAAATTCGAGGACGAATTTTCTGTAAGGGGGGAAGAATGTAACACCCCAAAATTTTATTAATTATGAGTATTTTTGATATTTAAATTTTATTTAAATTTTAGGAATTTTGAGATTTTTGGATTTTAAAAATCGGGTTCGATTTTCAAAATATAAACTTTGATGATTTTTAAAAATTTATTTAAAGACCACGTGGCAAAACTAAAAATATATTTGGAGTCTACGTATTTTTCTGAGTTTTATGGAATTTTTTCGGAATTTTTGGACCTCGTTTTCGGTCCCGAGGCAGAGTAAAAATTCAAAATTTTGTATTTCGAATCGAACCGGCCGAATCGAACCGGACCGGATCGGACCGGTCGAATCGAACCGGCCCCTTTCCTTTTTCTTCTCCCGCGCGCGTCTCTCTTTTCTCTTTCTTTTCTCTCTCCTCCTTCCCCGCTGCCGCTTCCAGCTCCGGCCAACCGCCGATCCGCCACCGATTGGACCGGTCTTGTGTCCAAAATCATCTACTCGCGAGAGCTTTCCATAGACACCAAGAACGCCAAATCCATCGAGCGGATTGTCCGATTTTTGCTCGGGAAGATTTTCGCCATTTCGACTTTTTGGGCTAGATTTCTCAAACCGTGAATCCCACGAGAAAACCGAGGCTACCAAAGACGCTCCACTGACGAGGGCTTCGGGATATTAATTTCAAAATTTTCCGACAACGTTTTTTGGTGGGTCCCACGGAAATTCGCAGTGTATTTTCGAGCATTAAATGAGCTTAGAAAATTCTGAAAAATTTATGTACTAACCCCCGTGTTATGGGCTTCGTGTAGGTATTCTCATTTCGCGGAAATTCGACAGTTGACCAGTGCGAAATTCCGCATGCACTGCACGAAAAGTCTCCGACTGGGTAGATTTTGCCTACCCCCCCATTGTCAGATGTCCCGAGCGCGTCCCCGAAGTCGGAATCGGCAAAGGTAAACCCGAACCTTGTTTTTTCGTAATTTTCTAGTGCTTAAATAGGATTAAAAATCCGTAAAATATTCGTGGTAGCTTAGAAAATTACGATTCTTTTTGCAATAGCTTAGTAATATTGCTAAGGACCATGGGCAAAGTTTTAGAATTTTTAGAGTTGATTTGGGCGCTTTTGCAAAAATGGTCAATTATAGGGACTAAATTGAAATTTTACATATTGTGATGAATGATTGGTTTGGTGGGCGGGAGGGGCTGTGTGATATGACCGAGTTGTGGATATATGGATTGTGAGTATAGAAGTGTGTTTTGAACCCTTTTTCAGTTGGTTAGGTCCTAGGTATAGGGGACTCACTGGATTTTCGGCACGACTTTGGACGTTTTTGGGTCTTTTCGTGATTTGTATTGAGTCATTTGTATTAAATGATTGTAATATGATTGTCAGGTGAGCCGGGACAGCCTTCTTCCTCCGCCCAGCCACCACAGTGATTTGTCGTCAAGTCTGTGAGTAAAATATTAATTTTAACTGTAATTTCGATATTATTATATGTTCGATGCCCATGCATCACTTATATGCATATATTTATGTAGTTAAACTCTAGGCACGATTTATGTTGCATTCATAATTAAAGTGCCATGAATGGTGTTGCGGTAATTTGGAGCAGCGTGCGTTGGCGTCGTGTGATGTGGTGTGGACTATGGATAGGACGGGTAGACACGGCTTGAGTTCTTCATTGGGACCCGGTCCTTCGGGTAGACACGCTTGAGTTCTTCTGGGACCCCGATTTGGTATTTAAGTGGAAGTCCGAAATGAGTTCTTCACGGCACAGTTGGATTTAAGAGAGTCAGATAGGGATCGGCTCCATATACTATGAATGATGTTACAGGGTGTGTGAGTGCTCCAAATTACCTTTTTGATGCTATGATGTGAATATGGTGTTGATGTTGCACTTCACTCTACAGGTTGCATTAGTTTCAGATAGTTATAGAGATTATAGTTAAGATTGATATTTTACTCTCTGAGTCGAACGCTCACTCCTGTTCAAAAATTTTTACAGGCCACAGGAGGATATTTTGTTCTGGGTTAACCTGCTTTTCTACCTCGCAGGTTGTTTATCAATATTGAGTAATTTTAATTACTCCTAGAATTTCCGCATGTGTTAGCAGTAATTATTTGAATTTGGTCTGTAATATTATTATTATGTTGGACCTGTAAACTTAAATATGTTATGCATGTTGATGGATTGGATGAGGGAGCTGAGCTCCCATTTATTTTATGTTAATGAGTATGTGGAGGGTGAGCTGAGCTCCCCAATTGAGTATTTATTGTGTTTACAGGTTGGGTGAGTCAAAAACTCCCCGTTGGAAAGTCCATTTTATGGCCGGACTCTGTCCGTTTGTTTTCTTGAAATTGGGCCCAAATGGGCCTTAGAGTTGGGTTAATGAATAGTTAAGGCTTACTACGGGCCTCGGGGGCTTTAGGCTGGCCCAGGTCCTAGTGCCGGTCCGGCCCATAGGTTGGGTCGTGACAGAAATATGAAGCAAAAGTTAAAAAATGCACCATAAAAAATACCCAACCTGATGCGAAGAGTTTCATATATTTCAGAAACTACAGTCGGCAAAACAATGATTTCTAATCTTAAGACTCATATATAGAAATTCAAATTAAATATTAAAATAATAAAACAATATTTTTAGCACATAAATAGTGGATTAATTTGGAATTAAAAAATTTAAATTAACTTAATCAAATAAAATTTTAAATGCAGTGTAGTTTTAAGAAAAAAAATTTAAATGCAGTGTAAGTCTGTAAGATAGAAAATAAAATATTTAAATTATGATAATGAAAAATTATAATGAAAGAAAAGTAAAAAGATAAAAATATTTAATACTTTACGGAAACTTATAATTGAATAGAATAAAAAAAATAAAATAAATATTAATTAAAATTATATCTTTTACATTAATAATAAAAGGACTGTTTTAATAAATTTAAATGAAATTAAAATTTATGAGTAGAATTTTAATAAATATTGTAATTCATGGCTTAATATTATTATTATATAAGTTAAAAATAAAAAACTAATTATTTAAAAATATCAAATCTATTATGATAGTATACAACGTTACTATATGTATAAGAAGAAATTTTAATCACTAGTTATGAAAAAATTCATCGAAAATGTTCACATAATCAGTGATAATATAATTATTATACATAGAACAATTATATATATATTTATTATGAGAATTATGACTCAAAATCCTAATGGGATTTGGAGAGAGATCTTTTCCTAATTTGAGTGGGAGAAATATTCTTCAAATGATGGAGGAATATTTTCTATAATGAGTAGAACTCTTATTTTAGTGTTATTTCTAGATTGAGTAGGACTCCTAATCAAATAAAAATTGAGGAAATTAACCCTATAAATAGGAAAATGATGGAAAAGGTTATTTGGCTTTTGCCCATTAAAGAGAGTGGCTTTCAGCCCATGGAGTGAGGTTGTCACCCATTATAGAGAGGGCTTTGCCAACTGCTGAGAATTTGGCTCTGCCCATTGATGAGAGGCACTTACATTTTGCAGTGGAGAGAGGCTTCGGCCTAAGGTGGTGTAAGGACGTAGAATTCAAGAGAAAGAAATTCTTGTCCATTGGTGAGAGGTCTCTTGCTAATATAGTTGAAGACAACCTTTTTGATGTAATATTGTAATAGTAAATATATTGGGTTATGTCTAGAGGAGACTGAGAGGGACTAACTAATATATTTACTATAAGCAATTTGATGTTGTATAGGTTCTCTGGGGTGTAATTGGGTTGATGGATAGTATAGTTTGAGCATGTAATTAATGATTCATTATTGATGATAGTGGAAGATGGCATGCCCGTGGATGTAGCCCTATATTGAGAGGGTGAACCATGTAAATATTAGTATTTTGTGTGTTTGCTTTATTTTTTTACAGTTTACACACTTTCGCTGTACACAACAAATTGGTATCAGAGCATGGGAATGATCTTGGTGTGTTTGGTTAAAGGTAGAACTATTGTGATATGTGGAAAGTTGCACATGTAACAATGATGATGCAAGTTCAAGATGATGGAGAGATAAAATTTAGGTGGAGCTCTTGATGCAAAATCAAGATGGTTGATGACGTGAAGATTTTTTGAAAAACAAAGCAAGTTACACCTAAGATGAAGACTAAAGAATTGATGATTTGAAGGGTTCAAGTTCAAGCATGGAGATTTGATGATTTGATGACACCCAAAAATTTGAGGTATGCAATGGTTGATGGATTTTGAGTCAATGTGGAGATTGTTAGAATTATGACTCAAAATCCTAATGGGATTTGGAGAGAGATTTTTTCCTAATTTGAGTGGAAGAAATATTCCTCAAAGGATGGAGGAATATTTTCTATAATGAGTAGAACTCTTATTTTAGTGTTATTCCTATATTGAGTAGAACTCCTAATCAAATAAATATTGAGAGAATTAACACTATAAATAGGAGAATGATAAAAAAGGTTATTTGGCTTTTATCTACTGAAGAGAGTGGCTTTTAGCCCATGAAGTGAGGTTGTCACCCATTGTAGAGAGGGTTTTGCCAACTGCAGAGGATTTGGCTCTGTCCATTGATGAGGGGCACTTGCCTATTGTAGTGGAGAGAGGCTTCGGCCTAAGGTGAAGTAAAGACATAGAATTCAAGATGAAGGAATTCTTATCTATTGGTGAGAGGGCCCTTGCCAATATAGTTGAAGGCACTATTTATGGTGTAGTGTTGTAATAGTAAATATATTGGGTTATATCTAGAGGAGACTGAGAGAGGCTAACTAATATATTTACTATGAGCAGTTTGATGTTGTATGGGTTCTCTTGGGTCTAATTGGGTTGATGGGTAGTATAGTTTGAGTTTGTAATTGATTATTCATTATTGATGATAGTGGAAGATGAAATGCTCGTGGATATAGCCCTATGTTGAGAGGGTGAACCACGTAAATATTGGTGTTTTGTATGTTTGCTTTATTTTTTTTATAGTTTACACGCTTTCGTAGTGCACAACGTTTATATATAGGGAAAGGGAGGGAAACATTAGATTTACTAAAATATCCTTCATTATTTATATTATTTATAATTTACAATTATATAATTTTTATTATTTAAATTATTTTTAGTGTTATTATAAATTTAAAATTCTTATTCTACTTATATTTAATTTCTACTTAATTCAAAATAAAATTTTATATGAAAAATTTATTAAAATAAAAGTTCATGTTTTCTATATTAAAAAAAAAAAGCACAATTCACGTGGAATTAAAAAAAAAATCCTAATCTTATAAAAAATAATTAACTAAAAAAATCATAAATTCATGTTATTTAAAAAAAAAAAAACCCGTAAGTTTTTATGTTTATATACATATATAAAGGCTGATTTTTAGTTAATTATTAAAATTATTACTTTGTTACAATATATAAAATATATAAATTTAATTTTAATCCTAGAATTTTATTCAAGAAAGAATTTCATATGTGTGAAAAATCTTATTAGTATAAGCTACGTACACTTATTCACAAATCATGATGATAGTATATTTTAATCATTCTGCTTAATTCAAAATAAAATTTTATAAGAAAGAGTTAATTAGATTAAAGTAAAAAGAATTCATGTTTTCTAAAAAGAATTCGTTAAAAAATTATTAATTTTATGAAATAATTAACTAAGAAATCATAAATTTATTTTTTTTAAATCATAATTTTTATGTTTAAAAAAATAAATATCCAATTTATTTTTTAAAATTAAAAGTGTTATAAATGCTGATTTTTAATTACAAATTTTAATGTACCTAGCTAAATATAGTCTTGTTATCTATTAATTAAATAATATATTTATCCACATTAACATTAAATTTTTAATGAAATTTTATGAATGTTTAATTATATTTTTTATAGTTATATTATTTTTTATTATTTAAATTAAGTTTAGAATTTATATAAATTTAAATTTCTTAATTCTACTTGTATTTATCTGTCAAATTTTTTTACTATTCAATTTTATCTATAATAGATACTCTAAGAATTGTATAGTAATTAAAGTAAAGTATTTAATGATAATAGTTATGAAAGGCAAGTTGCAGTAGGTATTCATTAAGTGAGGCAAGTTGCAGTTAAAAATAATATGGCTTATGTTTTAGTTTTAGAAATTCAAGTTTTCATCCCAGAAATAACAACTGGCTTTCTACTCTGTAAAGGCAACTGCCTTTCTTATGAAAGATAATTCTTCATGTATGGTCACTAACAATTTTTTTCAAATTACTGCTTGGAGTCAATTTACTCCAAGCAACTTGGTGTCTCACATGATCGATAACTCCATGTATTATATATCAATTTTTTACTTGGCGTCTTTTATTTTATATTTATAAGTGAAATGTGTTAAGTTGATTATGTAAGTTTTAGGCCATTGCGTATACAAACAAAAACAACTTATTATTTAGAGATAAAAGTTTACAAAATTTTTGTTAGTAGCTATCTACCTATATATGTATTTGCCAAAGCTCCTAAACTAGAGAAATTATTGAATATAATTGATGTATGAGATTTTGCATTTTTTACTTAAGTGCATTTTAATTTTTGTTTTAATTAATATCGGACTTTAAAATAATTTTTTTCATATTTTTAAATAATAAAAATTAATTTTCAAAATAATTATCTATTAAATTTTTAGATATTTTTTAAATAGTTAAAACTTAAGAATAAAAAAGAAGGAATAAAAACTCGAAGAATCCATATTTTTTTAGCAACTTTTGTGTTTAAGTGTTTCCGTTATCTTTTATTATTATTTTATTTTTAATTATTTTATATATTTTATAATTAAATTAAATTTTAATAATTTATTCAACAATAATTATTATCAAAATAAGATATATTTTACAAAAGAAAATAAAATTAAAATATAATTGAAGTATTAGTAAATTTATTAATATTATTTTTAATTAAATAATTACTAAATAAATTTAAAAAATTATATTATAAATAAAAATATTATTAATTTTAACCAAAAATTATTAATTGCATGTGTAATGATAAATTAGTGCTCTCTATTTTAATTGGCTAAAAAATAATACAAAATATTCTTATTATTTAAAAGAATTTTAATTTGATTGGATAGATTAATTTTGTATTTGAATCTAAATTTTATTCTATTAGCAATTTTTAGTTAAGTTAATAAGTAAATTTCTTTAAAATTTAATCTAAGATTATAAGTTAAAATTTTAATTGGATAGTTAATAATGAGGAATTATATTTATATAAACAAAAATATATAATAAAATTTATTATATATATTAAATTTTTATTAATTACATCATTATGTTATTATTTAATTAATTTAAAATTAATTAAACTAAATTCTTTATATTTTTTAATAATTTTATACTTAATAAACATATATTTCAATTTTTTCTTTTGTTAACAAATTTATGTATTTTTTTCATTTCTTTTGTCACGACCCAACCTATGGGCCGGACTAACACTAGGACCTGGGCCAGCCTAAAGCCCCCAAGGCCCGTAGTAATCCTAACTATTTCTCAACCCAACTCTAAGGCCCATTTGGGCCCAATTTCAAGAATTCAACCGGACAGAGTTCGGTCATAAAATAAACCTTTCAACGGGGAGTTTTTGACTCACCTGACCTATAAACACAATATATAATCAATTGGGGAGCTCATCTCACCCTCCACATACTCATAATAACATAAAGTCAAATGGGAGCTCAGCTCCCTCATTCAGTCCAACATACATGCATATAATAAGTTTACAGGTCCAATATGGTAATTATATTACAGACCCAAGTCAAATAAATATTTATAATACATGCGGAAATTCTAGGAGTTAACGAAATTCTGCAAACATAAATGAATGACCTGCGAAGAAAAAAAGTAGGTTAACTACAACAATAATCCTCCTGTGCCCTGGAAAAATAATGAACAGGAGTGAGCGTTCGACTCAGAGAGTAAAATATCAATTTTAACCATAATCTCTATAGCTATCTAAAGCTAATGCACCCTGTGAAGTGAAATATAACATCGTCATAATTTTCATATAAATCACATCAAAAAGGCAATTTGGAGCACTCACACACCCGATAATGTCAAACAATACATATATGAGAGCTGATCCCCTATACAGCCCTCTTAATCCAACCTATGCCAGCGAAGAACTCAAGCCAGACTTTCACTTAATAAACCAAATCGGGTCCCAGTGAAAAACTCAAGCCGTGTCTACCCCGAAGGACTGGGTCCCAGCGAAGATCTCAAGCCGTGTCTACCCGTCCTGTCCATAGTCAACACCATACCACACACACGCCAACTCACGCACATTGCTCCAAATTACCACAACAACATCCATGGCACTTTAATAATTATGAATGCAACATAAAACGTGCCTAGAGTTTAACTACATAGATACATATTTATAAGTGATGCATGGGCATACTTGAACATATAATAATATCAAAATTATAATTAAAATTAATATTTTACTCACAAACTCAACCGAAGTCACTGTGGCGGCTGGGCGGAGGAGGAAGGCTGTCCCGACTCACCTGATAAATTTATTATAATTATTTAATACAATTGACTCAGTACAAACCAAGAAAAGACCAAATATGTCCTAAGTCATGCTGAAAATCCGGCAGAGTCTCCCCTATACCTAGGACCTACCTAATCTGCAAAAAGGCTTAAAACACACTTCCATATCCACAAACCATATATCCACAACTCAATCACATCACACAGCCCCTCCTGGGCCCATCCAAACAGGCATCAATCACAACATGTAAAATTACAGTTTAGTCCTCATAATTTAACCTTCTTGCAAAAACCACCCAAATGAGTTCTAAAAATTCTAAAACTTTGCCCCGTGGTCCTTAGCAACATTACTAAGCTAATGCAAAAAGAATCATAATTTTTTGAGCTACCACGAATATTTTATGGATTTTTAATCCCATTCAAGTACTAGAAAATTAAGAAAAAGTAAGGTTCGGGTTTACCTATGCCGATTCCGATCTCGAGAACGCGCTCAGGACGTCTGACAACGGTGGGATAACCAAAATCTCGACTCAATTCCGAGACTTTTCAGAGCTTTCTGCATCGGCGAAAATTCACGCAGACTTGGCACCTCAAATTTCCGCGAATTGAAGGTACCTACACGAAGCCCACAACACGGGGGTTAGTATATAATTTTTACGGAATTTTCTAAGCTCATTTAATGCTCAGAAAAATACTACGAAGTTTCGTGAGACCCATCGAAAAACAGTGTCGAAAAATTTTGAAATTTATATTGCCGCGAAGCTCTCGATGAGTGGAGCGCTCTGGTACTCTCGGTTTTCTCGTGGGGTTCACGGTTTGCGAGAAATCTAGTCCAAAAGTCGAAATGGGCTAAAACTTCCCAGATAAAAATTGGGCAAACTGCTCGATGGATTTTAGTGTTCTTGGTGTCTATGGAAAGCTTTCAAGGTGTAGATGGTGTTTGACATAAAACCCGGCCCAATCGGTGGCCGGATCGACCGAATTTCGATCGGGAAGCCGAAATAGCGCGCTGCGCATCGCGCCTTTTTGCTCATCGTTTTCAGTCGCCTGGAAGGCCGGCCGGCGGTGGGGGAAGGCTGGGGCGGCGTGCCAGCGAGGTAGGGAGGGCTGGGTGGCGGCGGAGTGGCGTGGGGAGAAGGGAGGAGAGAGAAAACGGGAGAGAGAGAAAGAGGGACGGGACGCACGAGGAATGGAAGAAAAAGAAAAGAAAAGGCCGTTCCGATTCGACTAGTCCGGTTCAATTTGGCCGGTCCGATTCATGATACAAAATTTTAAATTTTACTCTGCCTTGGGACCGAAAATGAGGCCCAAAAATTTAAAAAAAATTCTAGAAAACTCAGAAAAATTCGTAGGGTCCAAATATAGTTTTAGTTTTGCCATGTGGTCTTTAAATTAATTTTTAAAAATCATTAAAGTTTTATATTTTCGGAAAATCAAACCCGATTTCTAAAATTCAAATAATTTCAAATAATTTTCTAAATTTTAAATAAAATAAAATATTAATATTACTCACAAAATAATAAATTTAAGAATTTTGGGGTGTTACATTCTTCCCCCCTTACAGAAAATTCGTCCTCGAATTTTACATAAGGCAGAATAAAGTATAGAATTACACATTGAATAGATAAGGGTACTTGCTACGCATGTCCCACTCTGACTCCCAGGTTCATTCTTCCACTGTCTGGCTCCTCCATAAAACCTTAACCATAGGGATCTATTTTGATCTTAGCTGCCTCACTTGGTAGTCCACTATGGCTACAGGTTGCTCCTTAAATGTTAGGTTTTCTTTCAGCTCTGCTACATCGGCTGTAGCACATGAGAAGGATCAGGTATGTATTTCCTGAGCATGGAGATGTGGAATACAGGATGAACATGAGAAAGGTTGGGTGGTAGCTCCAACCGGTAGGCAACTACCCCAACTCTATCAGTAACCTCAAAAGGTCCAATATACCGGGGTGCCAACTTGCCCTTCTTCCCAAATCTCATGACTCCTTTCATCAGAGAAACCTTTAGGAATACGTAGTCCCCTACTGCAAACTCTACATCCCTTCGTCTGGGATCTGCATAACTCTTCTGCCTGCTGAAAGCTATTTTCAATCGTTCCCTAATTAAAGGAACTATCTCTGAAGTGTACTACACTAGGTCTACATCATGTACCTTTGCTTCTCCCATCTACATCCAACAAAGAGGAGACCTACACTTTCTACCATATAGTGCCTCATAGGGTGCCATCCCTATGCTAGAATGATAACTGTTGTTGTAGGCAAACTCCACCAAAGGTAGCTGATCATCCCATTGACCTCCAAAATTCAAAACACTCATGCGAAGCATGTCTTTCAGTGTTTAGATTGTCCTTTCAGACTGTCTGTCTGTTTGAGGGTGGAAAGCGATACTAAAGTTCAACTGCATGCCAAGTGCCTCCTGCAACTTTCTCCAAAATCGAGAAGTGAACTGGGGCCCTTTGTCAGATATTATGGAAGCAGGAACCCCATGCAATCTGACTATTTCTCGAATGTAGAGCCGGGTGTACTGTGCAACAGAATATGTGGTCTTCATAGGCAATAAATGAGCTGATTTGGTTAGGCGGTCTATAATTACCCATATCGAATCATATTCCCGTGTGGTACGAGGCAACCCAGTCACAAAATCCATAGTAATCATTTCCCACTTCCATTCTGGGATAGGGAGCTCTTGCAACTTCCCTGATGGCCTCTAGTGTTCAAACTTCACCTTCTGACAAGTCAAGCACTTGAACACAAAATCTGCTATGTCTCTCTTCATGCCATTCCACCAGTAATTATCTTTCACATCATGGTACATCTTGATAGAGCCTGGGTGAATATTGTACAATGTATGTGCCTCTTGCATGATTTCATTTCTGAGATTGTCTATATCGGGCACACATATCCTGGAACCTTGCATAAGAGCACCATCATTAGCAAATCCAAACTCACCACCTTCACCCTGTTGTACCCTTTTTATGATCTTTATCAATTGTTGGTCTCTGTGCTGGGAAACTCTGACTCTATCTCGCAAGTCTGGTCTCACTAAAAAATAAGCCAATAATACCCCCTCATCTGAAAGATCTAAGATTAGACATTGATCCATCAACTCATGTACTTCTTGAATCAATGATCTCTTCTCCACTGATATGTGCGCCAAACTACCAGAAGATTTTTTGTTCAAAGCATCTGCTACTACATTGGCCTTCCCAGGGTGGTACTGGATGGTGCAGTCATAGTCCTTCAGAAGCTCTATCCATCTCCTCTGTCTCAAGTTTAAATCCCTTTGTTGGAAGATATACTTCAAACTCTTGTGGTCGATGTATATCTCACACACTTCACCATACAGGTAATGTCTCCAGATCTTTAGTACAAATACTACAGCCGCCATTTCCAAATCATGGGTAGGGTAGTTCTGCTCATGCCTCTTCAGCTGCCTTGAAGCATAAGCCACTACTTTTCCATTCTGCATTAAAACACACCCTAAGCCAACTCTAGAGGCGTCACAGTACACGGTATATCCTTCACCACTCATTGGTAGTGTCAACACAGGGGCGGTGGTTAGAAACTCCTTAAGCTTCTGGAAACTCTCCTCACAATCATCTGTCCAAATGAATGGAAAATTCTTCCGAGTCAACTTAGTTAGGGGAGTTGCTATCCTGGAAAAATCCTACACAAAACGCCTATAGTAGCCAGCTAGGCCTAGAAAACTTCGCACCTCTGTGACTGTTGTAGGCCTAAGACAATTAGTTACAGCCTCAATTTTCTTAGGATCCACTTGAATGCCTTCACTAGAAACCACGTATCCCAAGAATGAGATGCTTTCTAGCCAAAATTCACATTTTGAAAATTTGGCATATAGCTGGTGCTCCCTCAAAGTCTGCAACATCATCCTCAAGTGCCACACATGTTCTTCCTCGGTCCGAGAGTATACCAAAATGTCATCTATGAATATGATGACAAAACGGTCCAGGAATGGCCTAAACACTCTGTTCATCAAGTCTATGAAGGCTGCTGGTGCATTAGTGAGTCCAAAAGACATCACCAAAAACTCATAATGACCATATCTTATCCTGAATGCTGTTTTGGACACATCCTCATTCCTGATTCTCAACTGATGGTAGCCTGATCATAGGTCTATCTTGAAAAAGAATCTAGCCCCTTGGAGCTGATCAAACAGATCATCGATCCGAGGAAGTGGATACTTATTCTTCACAGTCACCTTATTCAGCTGTTTATAGTCAATACATAACCTCAAGAACCCATCTTTCTTTCTCACAAATAGAACAGGAGCACCTCAGGGTGAAGTGCTCGGACGTATGAAACCCTTGTCCAAAAGCTCCTGTAGTTACTCCTTTAACTCTTTCAATTCTGCTGGTGCCATCCTGTAAGGCGGCATTGATATGGGGTTTGTAGCCGGAACAACATCAATGCAGAACTCTATTTCTCTTTCTGGTGGCAATCCTGGAAGCTCCTCAGGGAAGACATCCATGAATTCTCTGATAACAGGAACATTTCCCATGTTGACACCTTCTATAGATGTATCTCTCACCAATGCCAAATACCCATGATATCCATGCCTCAACATTTTTGTAGCACTAATTTTTGACACCAAATTATATGGAGCCATGCTCCTGTCACCATCAAAGCTAAACTCTTCCACACCAGGTATGTGAAAATACACCTTTTTGTTCCTGCAGTCTAATGTGGCATAATGGGTTGCCAACCAATCTATTCCCAAAATTACATCGAAATCCATTATTGGTAGAGGAGCCAAGTCTGTTGGGAGGATCTTTCCATCCACTACTACTGGGCTACCCGGAAAAACCATATCTACATCTATGTTGTCACTAAGAGGGGTAGGTACAGACAAAGGACATTCTAAAGTTTTAAGGTTTCTACCCAATCTCATGGCAAACACTAGGGAGACAAATGAGTGCGTAGCACCCGGATCTATTAAAACACGAGCCTCATAGGAACAGATTAGAAGAATACCTACCACAACTGCATTGGAAGCTTGAGTATCCTGGTGGGTCAGGGTGAAAACCCGAGCTTAACCCCTACCCTGGGTTGTAGAATGCTGATACTGACTTCTACCTCCTAATCTGCCTCCAAATCCACGTCCTCCTTGTCCTCGACCCTGTTGGCCACTGAACTGACTGCCTGCCATGCTGAAAGCACCAGGATACAACTGACAAGGAATATTTGCAACAGAACCCTATGACCCCATCTATGGCTCGTTGAACATGGGGCATTCCCTAGCAAACTGACCTGGTTGGCCACACCTGAAACATACTCCTGAACCCATCAGACAAGGTCCTGAATGTCCTCTTCCATACTGTACGCAAGGTGCCAAAGAGGATCCTAACCAGACTCAGAACTGCTGTATCCCGAACTGTGACCACTGCTAGATCCATACCCTGGTCGGAATCCTCAAGATTTGTGTTTAAAACCACTCCTCTTGTTCCTACTTTTTCCTCTGTAATTACTTTGGCCTCCGCTGTCCGAAGCACCCATGTGGGGAACACCTGAAGAACCCTCTGCTTTATTTTTCTTTGCTCTTCTACTGTTATCTCCAGTGTAGCTAATCTCAATCTGTCGAGCTCGATCAACTACCACATCAAAAGACTGATCAGACATCATGGCCAGGTTTGCATACCTTCTGTCCAGCCCCTTTAGGAACCTTTTCACCTTCATACTTTCTGTAGCCACTGCTGTAGGGGCATATCTACTCAATTCCAGAAATTCTGTAGCATATTCATCTACAGACCTGCCATTCTACCTTAAGGCCTCAAAGGCCCACTGCTTTTGATCTTTGAAATTTTCTAGTACAAATATATTGATAAACAGTTTCACAAACTGGGTCCATGACAAACCTTCCATCCGAGATAATATGTAGTCATTCATCCATTGTCTAGGCATAGGCCCCATGACATGCTGCACACACTCTATGAGCCTCCTATCAGTCAACTGCAACTCCATCCCTGCCTGTTTGTAGGAATCTAAAAACCAATAAGCATCATCTGACACATCATAAGTACTAGGCACCAACTTCTTAAAATTTATTATTTGTTTATATGGTTCCCCTCTTGGTGCGTTGGACTACTGCTATTGAAGAGGGTGGACCATATACTGTGCCATCATATCGATGGTTCTCTGCAAACCAGCTAGAGTAGCTGCCATTGGGTCCATGGGACTCGGGGCCACAAAAGACTATTCCTGAACTGGTGGTGGCTGCTCCTCTACTTGAGCAGCTCTAGCCCTCCTACCCCGCCTCCTCGGGGCAGGTGCCTCATCCTATGCCGACACATCGTCAGGCACATCTGGTTCTGGTGCAGTGGCAGCTCTCCTGCTTCTATGCATTTTCCTAAAATTCAGCAGCATTAGCCCATAAAATTTCAAAACGGCATGTTATATAACTCTATAGACTCATATTTACACACAATATATGAAGCAGAAACTAGAAGTAAAGATGACAATGCAAGACGAATGTGGATCCTATTTTCCGCATGTGACTCCTATTAGACTCTTTCCAACACTTTAGACAATTATTGCCTATGAATCTGGAGCCTAAGCTCTGATACTACATTTGTCACGACCCAACCTATGGGCCGGACCGGCACTAGGACCTAGGCCAGCCTAAAGCCCCCGAGGCCTGTAGTAAGCCTAACTATTCCTCGACCCAACTCTAAGGCCCATTTGGGCCCAATTTCAAGAATTCAATCAGACAGAGTCCGGCCATAAAATGGACCTTTCAA
Organism: Hevea brasiliensis; assembly: GCF_030052815.1. Taxonomy (NCBI): domain Eukaryota; kingdom Viridiplantae; phylum Streptophyta; class Magnoliopsida; order Malpighiales; family Euphorbiaceae; genus Hevea; species Hevea brasiliensis. The sequence goes on from NC_079493.1 coordinate 101,151,292, forward strand.
TGGAGAGTTTTGACTCACCCGACCTGTAAACACAATATATAATCAATTGGGGAGCTCAGCTCACCCTCCACATACTCATAATAACATAAAGTCAAATGGGAGCTCAGCTCCCTCATCCAGTCCAACATACATGCATATAATAAGTTTACAGGTCCAACATGGTAATTATATTACAGACCCAAATCAAATAAATATTTTTAATACATGCAGAAATTCTAGGAGTTAACGGAATTACACAAACATAAATGAACGACTGCGAAGAAGAAAAGCAGGTTAACCATAATAATAATCCTCCTGTAGCCTGGAAAAATAATGAATAGGAGTGAGCGTTTGACTTAGAGAGTAAAATATCAATTTTAACCATAATCTCTATAGCTATTTAAAGCTAATGCACCCTGTGAAGTGAAATGCAACATCGTTATAATTTTCATACAAATCACATCAAAAAGGCAATTTGAGCACTCACACACCCGATAATATCAAACAATACATATATGGGAGCTGATCCCCTATACAGCCCTCTTAATCCAACCTGTGCCAGCGAAGAACTCAAGCCGGACTTTCGCTTAATAAACCAAATCGGGGTCTCAGCGAAGAACTCAAGCAGTGTCTACCCCAATGGACCGGGTCCCAGTGAAGATCTCAAGCCGTGTCTACCCGTCCTGTCCATAGTCAACACCATACCACACGCACGCCAACTCACGCACATTACTCTAAATTACCACAACAACATCCATGGAACTTTAATAATTATGAATGCAACATAAAATGTGCATAGAGTTTAACTAGATAGATACATATTTATAAGTGATGCATAGGCATGCTTGAACATATAATAATATTGAAATTACAATTAAAATTAATATTTTACTCACAGACTCAACTGAAGACACTGTGGCGGCTGAGCGGAGGAGGAAGGTTGTCCCGGCTCACCTGATAATTTTATTACAATTTATTTAATACAATTGAATCAATACAAACCAAAAAAGACCAAAAATGTCCTAATTCATGCCGAAAATCCGGCAGAGTCTTCCCTATACCTAGGACCTACCCAACCTGTAAAAAGGCTTAAAACACACTTCCATATCCACAAACCATATATCAACAACTCAATCACATCACACAGCCCCTCCTGGGCCCATCCAAACAGGCATCAATCACAACATGTAAACTTACAGTTTAGTCTTCATAATTTAACCTTCTTGCAAAAACTACCCAAATGAGTTCTAAAAATTCTAAAACTTTGCCCCGAGGTCCTTAGCAACATTACTAAGCTAATGCAAAAAGAATAATAATTTTCTGAGTTACCACGAATATTTTATGAATTTTTAATCCCATTCAAGCACTAGAAAATTAAGAAAAAGTAAGGTTCGGGTTTACCTATGCCGATTCCGATCTCGGGAACACGCTCGGGACGTCTGACAACGGTGGGTAGCCAAAATCTCAACCCAATTCTGAGACTTTTTCGGTAGCCTGTCTGTCTAGCCGAAAATTCACAGACCTGGGTAACCGTCGAATTTCCGTGAATTGAAGGTACCTTCACGAAGCCCACAATACGGGGGTTAGCATATAATTTTTACGGAATTTTCTAAGCTCATTTAATGCTCATAAAAACACTACGAAGTTTCGTGGGACCCACTGAAAACCGGTGTTAGAAAATTTTAAAATTTATATTGCCACGAAGCTTTCGACGAGTGGAGCATTTTGGAACTCTCGGTTTTCTCGTGGGGCTCACGGTTTGCGAGAAATCTAGCCCAAAATTCGAAATAGGCTAAAATTTCTCGGACAAAAATTGGGTAAACCGCTCAATGGATTTTGGTGTTCTTGGTGTCTATGGAAAGCTCTTGAGGTGTAGATGGTGTTTGATACAACACCCGGCCCAATCGGTGGCCGTATCGGCCTGATTTCGGCCGAGAAGCCAAAACGGCGCGTCGCGCCTCTTTGTGCGTCGTTTTCAGCAGTCAGGAAGGCCGGCCGATGGTGGAAGAAGGCTGGGGCGGCGAGGTGGGAAGGGCTGAGTGGCGGCGGCGCGACATGGGGAGGAGGGAGGAGAGAGAAAACGGGAGAGAGAGGAAGAGGGACGGGACGCGAGGGGAAGGGAAGAAGAAGAAAAGAAAAGGCCGGTCTGATTCGACCGATCAGATCGGTCCGGTTCGATTCGGCCGGTCCGATTAATGATATAAATTTTTAAATTTTTACTCTACCTTGGGACCGAAAACGATACCAAAAAATTTCGAAAAAATTCTAGAAAACTAAAAAAAATTCGTAGGGTCCAAATATATTTTTAGTTTTGTCACGTGGTATTTAAATTAATTTTTAAAAATCATCAAATTTTTATATTTTCTGGAAATCAAACCCGATTTCTAAAATCCGAAAAATTTCAAATAATTTCCTAAAATTTAAATAAAATAAAATATTAATATTACTCACAAAATAATAAATTTAAAAATTTTGGGGTGTTACATCTTTGTAATTAAATTATATATGTATAAGAATTTTTATAGTTAATAATATAAATTCTTCAAATTTTCCCATAATTTATAAATATATGTAATTTTTTTTCGTTAACAAAAAATACAAAATAAATTTAATATAAAATATAATATATTTTAACTAGTACAAATTTCATAAAATTAAATTAAAAAATTAAAAAAAAAACACTACAATATTGTCAACTTAATAGAATTTTTATATATTATATCATTTATAAAAAAATTATATATAAAAGAAGAAAACCAGTATATATAAACTCTTCAATCTCGAAACTTGGATTGGTGCCCGAAATCTTATAATTCATTAATCTCGCAAGTTGATTTTGTTAACAAGTGACAAGAAGGAAAATCCAAATCCAAAAGAGGATGAAAATGAAGTTATACCAAACCGTCACAGGGAGTTAGTGGAATGCATAATAATCATTAATCTATTAAATTAATATACTTTTACTAATGTTAATCTCGTTTTCCATATGAGTAATATTTACTCTTTTTAAATAATTAATTTTAATGTTATAATTATAATTTAAATAATAATGAAATTTTAATTCAAAATAATTTTTGCACAGATAGCTAGCGGAATGCATAATCATCATTAAATTTATTAAATTAGTATATACTTCTACACGTTTTTCAGATGAGTAATATTTTATCTTTTTATTTAACGTTATAATTATAATTTAAATAATAGTGAAATTTTAATTCAAATAAAATTTTAATATCAATATATTGTCTTGAGATTGAATTTAAATTATAATTATTAATTCCGGTTAGAGCTTGGCCGGATTGAATATCGAGTCGACAAATCAAATTAATGAGTAAAAAAATTAATTAAATATATATTAATTCAATTTAGTGTATAAAAATCTGTGTATAAAATATGCATAAATGAGATAAAAATGTATATTTCATCCTTAAACTATTTAGATTCCAAATTGATTTTTTTTTCCTTCAAAATACAATCAATTTTAGCTCTTATCTTCTTTGACAAGTAAGTTCTTACTAATATCTTTATCAATAAAATATCATTTAATTTTCAATCAATTAATAACTCTCACCAATCTCTTAATCAATCATATTTCATAAAAAATTCAATCAATCATACATAATCAGACTAAAAATTCAATCAATCACCATTAATTTCATATTTTTTATCTAAATTATATTTTCTTCTCTTTAAAAAAAAAAATTGAGCTTAGCTCCAATGGACAGCGAGGACAGTGCTTTTGGTCAGGAGGAAACATTGTTTGTTTAACTTTCTTTCAAATCCAAAGGAGAAGGAGAGCAAGAGGATGAGAATACATTTTTTGACTGTCCAAGAAAGATATAAATTGATCTTCTTAGCATACGCTTTTGTACAAATTTTCTTCTATGATTTAGAGTAGAATGAAAATTAACCTCTTCATCCACAATCCACCTAAAAATTTACCTGTCCGATAATTTTCTTTGTTATTTGAAATATTACCTTCATTTTATTTTATCTTCTTCTTTTTTTATCTCGATTTATATTCCTCAATATAATCAAATTATTTTTAACCAAATAAATTCTCAGACACCCAGAACTTTCACACCTCAACTCAATAAAAATGTATCATTTAAACACAAATTTGCACATGATCCAAAAGTAAGATATACACGAATTTGAGTAGGCAAATATTTGCCAAATGGACTTAAAAAAAAGAGTCTGCGCTGGCAGCAATAGCTGTGGGAAATGATTTTGAGTCTAAAAAACAACTTTGGGTGTGAAAATCTCCAAATATTCTCTATTTCTCAAAATCTTTTTGTTCATCAAAGAATGCATACATTGATAATATTGCATTAGAGAAGAAATTGGATTTTGGCACAACGAAATCCATCAATTTTTGCTGCAAAATATGAATACATTTGTTTTAATTTGCTTGAGAACTCAAAGAATCTTGTTCTTTGTGAAGAGACACTGCAACTTCTTATCACATAGAACCGAGAGCTCAATAGCTTTCTTCAAAAGCCCATTTCTACGCTTCGGGAAGGTCACTTGACGGCTTGTGGCATTTTCGATCCTTTTCTTCTAAATCTTTCCGCTTACCATACATTGGTTGATCATGGAAACTGACCAGTTACAATTGAGGACTTTTAGTAAAACCCTATAAGTGAAAGTAATTCTCTTGTTGAAATAGATACAAACTCTCACCAATGATAAGGTAGAAACCCAAGAAATTCTGCACCTCAAGAAATTTAGCTCTACCTGCCTTGTGGGTTCTAGGTTTCGATTATCCTATCAAAATTATTTTGATTTTGTAAATTTTATTTTGGAAGCTTTTTTGGGTTTTGATTAAGAGGGTCTGTTTTTGATCTATAGATCTGTTTGATCTCGACTTGTATTTTTTGGGGTTTTCGTTTTGTTGGTAGGCGAGGTGGTAGTTTTTGTATATATCTTCAAGAATTTGAAGATCTAGCGTTAGGGTTTCTTGAAAATTAGACCTTTTCTAAAAAAAAGAAAAAGAATTATATGTTGGGTAAAGTAAAAAAATCTCATTTTTGTTTCTTGGTTGCTTGTAAATTTGCACTCTACTTTACCCTTTACATTTTAGCGATCTGTTATATCATTGAAGAATAATTAATTTTCTGAGGTATAAATTTTATTTTATTTTATTTTTTTGTTTATTTTGGATTTAAAATAGGCTTATCAAATGCACAAAATACTGGGGATTTTAAAACAAAAAGGAAAAGAAAATATATCAAAGAGTTAAACAACTGACAACCTGGAAAGGAAATGGAAAGGAACTAAACACAAAGGAGGCATAGTAGAAAAGAAAAAAAATGGCAAAGAGAAAATGCTAGAAAGATTCATTCAATAAAAACAACTAACCATGCCAAGTCAGCAAAGTTTTTCACTTTCACTTGCCTATTAATGTGTGGGTTCACTCTTCTGTTGACTGTGCAAATTTGTGTTTAATTGATATATTTTTTATTGAGTTGCAGTGAAAGATAGGTTAAAAAAAAATCAAGTATCTATTGGGCAAAAACACAATAATTTAAGGGTATGGAGATATATTTGACCAATTATTTTTTATATCCGAATTTAAATTACATAATGAAATATTCACATTATAATCTAATTTGAAGTAGCATGATTCAAACATTAGATTATTTCATTTCAATCATACTCTAATTTAAAAGTTAAATTAGGAAATAATTAGAATTGTATTAATCAAATTAGATCAATTATTACCAACCAAATATATCAAATCAGTTAGATAAATTGATCAATTAGGTCATAAATTAAGTAAGTATAATTAATTATATCATAATCAATTAGATCAATATTAAAGTAGTTATTAACAATTGGATCAATTAATCAAGTAACTAATAATTAATTAGATCATAAATTAGGTAATTATGATCAATTAGATCATCATCAAGTACTAGTATTTTATCAATTAATTAGTTCATAATCAATTAAATCATAAATCAAGTAACTATAATCAATTACGTCATAATCAAGTACTATAGAGTATATTATCAATTAATTAAGTAGATCATAATCAGTTAGAGGATAAATCAAGTAAATATAATCAAGTAATCATAATCAATTAGATCAATTAATCAAATATTAGCAATTAAATCAATTAATAAGGTAACTATTAATTTATAGATCATAAATCAAGTAACTACTATTAAAAACATCATAATCAATTAATCAAATAACTATTAATCGATTAGATCATAAATCAAGTAACTAATAAATCAATTACTTCATAATCAATTAGATAAATTAATTAAAGTAACTATTAATTAATTAAATCATAAATCAAGTAACTATTATCAATAACATCATAATCTATTAAATCAATTAATCAAGTCACTATGAACAATTAGATCAATTAATCAAGTAATTATTAATCAATTAAATCATAAATTAAGTAACTATTGACAATTATATCAATTAATCAAGTAACTAATATTCGATTGGATCATAAATTAAGTAATTATGATCAATTACATCATAATCAATTAGATTAATTAATCAAGTAACTATTAACAATTAAATCAATTAATCAATTAATTCATAAATCAAACAACTATAATCAATTACATCATAATCAAGTGTTATTGGATATTTTATCAATTAATCAATTAGATTATAATCAATTAGATCATAAATCAAATAACTATGATCAACTACATCTTAATTAAATTTATCCATTAATTAATTAGATAAGAATAAGCATTATTCGGTTCAAACCGAAATAGCAGACCAACCAAATTGATTTAGAAATTTGGTATGATTCAATTTTATTTTTGAATTTTTCAGTTTAGTTCGATTTTGGAGACAAAATTTTAGAAAATTGAAACATATACATTTATATCTTCTAGCTTTGTGGTTAGCTACTCTTTCAAACATATATAGGTCCGCAAGCAACATCTCTCTTTTTTTCCTTTATTTTTGTAATTCATTTGCTATTTTGTTGTAGTTTGTAATGATATCATTTTGAGTTAAATGTAAATTTTGTTTTATCAATTCTGTGTTAATGAAATTTTTTGATGTTATCATCAATTGTGTTTGTTGAAATTTTTTATTATTAATTTGTAATTGTTTGTTGTTATTTTTATAACTTGCTGTGATGTTGAGTATAGTAGAAAGATTGTTGTGATTTTGAGTATATAAAGAATGGATACTTGAAAATCGTTTTTTCGAACCGAAATGATTTATTTCAGTTTGATTTGGTTCAATTGTTTACCTAAACTTGAAAAGTTTTTAGAGCTCAAAGGGCATTTTTTCGAATTTTAATATAGATTTGGAGGAAAGATTAGGTTTGACTCAAAAATTTGATTATGTTCTTTATTTCCTAAGCCACAGTTCAATTTCTTTTGATTTGATTAGATTTCCTAAGTCATGTTGTAAAGTTTGAAGGGCATATGAGATTAAAAATATAAATTGTATTTGAAAAGAGAAGAAGAAGAAGAAGAAGAAGAAGAAGAAGAAGAAATGAATATATGTAGAAAATGAACTCCTGCTTGAGATGGGTTATGGAGTTAGAATTTGAGATAGGTTTGATTCAAAAAGAAAAAAAAAAAAAAAAAAGGGAAATGGATGTAATGAAGAAAATGAGTATACTTCTTAAGAAGAGTTATAGAGCTAGAAGTTGAGATAGGTTATTATTGGTTAGAGTAACGGTGCTCTTTGATAGATTAAAGGGATGGTGGGATAGTCTTTGATATGTTGAATAATTAGTGAGAGTTGATACGTTAAAGAGTTCGTGGTATTTGGTTGGATAGCCAATAATATAAAAAAAGAGAACTTGCAAATCTATAATTCAAGTTTGAAATTTTCATAAAGAGCTAAATAGATATTGCATATTGAAAAAATACCTAGAATTTACTAAAATATCCCCATTTGTGCAAATTTTGTACATTTGATGTGTACACAATTGTTTTTCCTACTTAAAAGCATCAAGTCTATTATGATTCTACGTAATGTTATATATACAACGAATAAATTTTAATTATGGAAATCCATCTAAAATGCTTGTCATGATCAATGACTATTATTATACATACAACGATTATATATAATAATTTTTTTAATTTGAATCACTAAAGATAAGTTATTTTTTCATATATCTATATAAATATATAAAAGTAAAGGATAAGAGTAATTTCCTTTTTTCTACTTGATAGTTTTATAAATTTTAAATATATATTTTTATTTCATAAAAATAAAGGACAATAATAATTTTCTTTCCTAATTTTCTCTTTCCTACTTGGCAACTTCTATAAATTTAAATATATTTTCTAATTTTAGCGAATAGGACGATAGTAATTTCTTTTTTCTACTTGGTAGCTTCTATAATATAGAAAATATATTTTCTAATTTTATATTCCAAATTTCTTTTTTCCTACTTGGCAGCTTCTATAAAATTTAAATATATTTTCTAATTTTAGCATATAGGACAATAGTAATTTTCTTTTTCCTACTTGGCAGCTTTTATAAATTTTAAATATATTTTTTAATTTTATTTTTCAATTTTATAAAATAAAGGACAATATTATTTTCTCTTTCCTAATTTCCTCTTTCCCACCTAGAAACTTCTATAAAAATTTTAAATATATTTTTGAATTTTAGCAAACAGGCAATAGTAAGCTTTTATAAATTTTAAATATATTTTCTAGTTTTATAAAAGTAAAGGACAATAGTAATTTTCGTTTTCCTACTTGGTAACTTTTAAAAATTTTAATTATATTTTCTAATTTTCATAAAGGCTTTCCTACTTTGCAGCAAGAACAATTTATTTATATTTTTAAAATTTTTAATATATTCTCCAATTTTCATAAACGCTTTCCTCTTTATAGCTTTTATATAATTAAAAAAATAAAGAACAAGAGAAACTTAATATATTTTCTAATTTTAGCAGATAGGACAATGGTAATTTTCTTTTTCTTAATTGGTAGTTTCTATAAATCTATATAAATATCTATCTATCTATCTATCCATATCTATATCTATATAAATATAAAAAACAATGGAAAAATCTAATTTTCTCTTTCCTACTTTGCAATTTCTGTAAATTTTAAATATATTTTTCAATTTTCATAAAAAAAAAAGAATATGAATAATTTTTTCATGTTTATTTAGCAACTTTTAATTACGATAAATAAGTTATTTTCAATTAAAATTAATCGATTTATTACTTGCTTATCCATTCCCATTTTAGCTTTTGATATACAAACATTGCAATCCCCAACTTTTTCACTCCTATTTAGTTATTTTTAATTAAGTGAAATAAATGATTTTAATTAAAATTGAAATATTTATTATTTGAAACTCCTTAAATTACTAATCTATTTCCATTTTAGCTTTTGATATCCCTCCATTGCAATCCCATTATTATTATTCAATGTTTGTAGAGCTTTTTACTCTTCTCCTTTTAAACCCTCAAAATATTTAATTATTTTCATATAAGAGCAATTAAAATGTAACTAATTCAATGTTTGTAACCTTTTTTCTTCCATTTAAATTTCCGAAGTACTTAAGTATTTCCATGTGAGTTTGAAATTTAAGATTCACTTTACGATTTCCAATCTTAAAATGAAGGTCCAGTTTATTCAATTCTCTCGCTATCTCTCTTTTTCCTAATGCACGAGAGTGAGTATACTTTACACTATATAATTTAATACATATTCATATTTATAGTTCATTTTGCTTTGTTTGGTTGCTATGAAGTGAAAGTATATTTGAAATTGGAAATAAGATTGATGCAAAAGAGACTTGGGTGCAGCCCCTGATCATAGGGAAAGGAGAATTTATTCTTAGAGTTTCAAAATTTGCCTTGCTAACAAGGGATAATTTACTTAAATATGGGACACTTTCCTCTGCTGTCAATGGCCATCTCTATTTCACTCCTATTTAAGTTTGCTTAGTTTCCTTACTATGTGGCAAAATAAGGATCATAGGTTCTCTCTATTTTTGTTTTACGAACTTTACCTGAATTTGTAGTTACTGATTTCTTCTTGTAGATAATGACAGCAATGCATTTTAGGTAAATTCTCTTTATTTTAGTTATAAGTTAATATTTATAATATTTTTTTTCTTCCCTTCTAAATTTTTAAAGTATTTTAATTATTTTCATTTGAGATTAATCAAACTAATTTAATATATTTAATATACTACTTTATCCTTTTTTTTATAGAAACAAAAGAAAATCCTAAGAAATAAAGCGAATAATATGAGAGTCAAATGATCATGTATATTTTTTTAATTTATGAATAATAATTATTTTTAAGCATTTGGAAACATTAATAATAAATATATTACTTTGTAAAGGCAAATAATATTTGCATATAAAATTTCATGACACACACACACATATATAACTTAAAAAAAATTATCATATGTGAAATTCTTAACTATACATGCAAACAATGTAATATAACTTATAATTCAACCTAATAAAATCACTAATATTTAATCATAATTTAATTATTATTATTATTATTATTATTATTATTATTATTATTATTATTATTATTATTATTATTATTATTATGACTTATTTCACAATATCTAAATTTTTATGATCAAAATAATATACAAAAATATCTTGGCTAATATTATTATTTTTATATATAAAAAATAAATTATTAATAATATAAATTTGTGCAACATGCAAGCATCATGCAAGCATAATACTAGTATAAAATAGTATGCATAAAATAGCCAAACCTTTAAAATTTGTAACAATTGTATCCAAATGGGTGAAATTAAATTTGAAAAGTTAATGATAAATTACAATATAACACCTAAAATTTTATTTGATTAACAAAAAAAAGTTTTGGACATACTTGTGATTTAACATAAACGTTTGACATTTTTAGTCTATTGATTTAATTTTATATTTAAAAAGAAAATATATTTTGCATTTATTTTTAATTGAAATTTTATACCAAATAAATTTATGTATCCAAAAATAAAATGTAAAAATAAATTCATACCTTTTTACAAAGTAATTTTGAAAAAAATATATATATAATTGAAAAGAATGTATCCTAAATTAATTGTAACATCTATTAAATAAAATACTTTTTTTATATATAGTTTACTTTAATTAATATATGTGTTTTATTTAATAGTAGCTACCATTCATGATAAATCAGGTTTAAATATAATTTTTTTTTACTTTTTTTTTCTTTTCTTTCTTTTTTCCTATTGAAGAGAAGATTAGGATTGTAGAACTATGCATATTATTGCATTGATTTTTTTTCCTTGAATTATAATTCAAACTCATTGATCAGTTTTTCAAATAATTAGTGAGTAATAACTAGAAAAAAAAAATCATATGCAGACTCGATTTATCATGTAGATCTAAATATATAATATGTAACATTAAGACATATAAACTTCATATAATGTTTATGAGTTCTTCATATTGTAAACCTCATAAAAATAATAAAGTAAAATATACTAATTTTTCACAATTTTTCATAGAATTGCTTTTTCTTTTTCTTTTCTTTTTGTTCTTTGTGAACAGAAGAATAGAATTTAGAACCATGCATATTATTGAATTGAGTTTTTTTTTTTTTTTTAAATTTCTCTTCAATTAACATTCGAACACATTGATGGCTTTTTCAAAAATTTAGTAAAAAATCAGTGGAAAAAAATTTATGTTTAAACTTGTTTATTATGAATTGTAGCATCTATTAAATAAAATACACATATTAATTAGAGTAAATTATATATAAAATACATATTTTATTTAATGGATAATAAAATTCAAGTGAAATGTATTTTTTTAATTATATATTCTTTAAAATTACTTTGTAAAAGGCATGAATTTATTTTTTTATTTTTTATTTGGATAATAGGTTTGTTTGATTTAATTTAAAAAATAATTATATTCATTCAACTAATAAAAATAATTTTTAATATAAATTTCAATTAAAAATAAATATAAAATATATTTTCTTAAATATAAAATTTAATCAATAAACAAAAAATGTCAAATATTTATTTTAAATCACGATTATATCTAAAACTTTTATTTATTAATAAAATGAAATTTTAAATATTGTATTATAATTTATTATTTTTAAATTTATTTTTACCTCATTTTAAGTGTAATTGTGACACATTTTAAAAATTTTACTAATTTATATAAAATTAAAAATTTTAAATATAATCATAATTTGATGTTTTTAAAAAGAACTCTTCAATCCTGACACTAGGATTGAATCCCGAAATCTTATAATTTGTTAAACTCGCAAGTTGATTTTGTTAACAAGTGACAACAAAGAAATCCAAATTCCAAGGAGGATGAAATGAAGTTATACCAAACGGTGACAAGTAGCCAGTGGAATGCATAATCATCGTTAATTTACTAATATACTTTAACTAATGTTAATCTCGTTTTTCATGAGTAATTGTTAATATTTTTAAATAATTAATTTTAACGTTATAATTATAATTTAAGTAATAATAAAATTTTTATCAGTATAAGTGATGACCATTATTTTATTGTGTTATAAATCTATACTTTCCTTGGACGATTGCGTTATAGATCTTTTTCTTTTTCACTTAGTTTTTATGTGATTATTGATTTTGATTGATTTAATGACCCAAACTTTTCAACTAAGTTTTTCTCAATGTTATATGACCCAAACTTTAGGTGGATCTTATTGACCCACCTAAAGGTATTGTACCTATAGGGAACAAATGGGTTTTCAAGAAGAAAATTAGTTTTGATGGAAAGGTAGAGACCTATAAAGCAAGGCTAATAGCGAAAGGGTTTTACCAAAATGCAAAGGAATCGACTATGAGAAGATTTTTCACCTGTTGCCACACTTAAATTAATTAGGATTCTATTAGCAAGAGCTGCATACTATGATTATGAGATTTGGCAGATGGATGTCAAAATAGCTTTTCTCAATGGATACATAGAGATAGAGCGAAAAGAATAATTGATTTATCCCAAAGTCTATACTTGGTAGAGGTGTTAAAGAGGTTGAACATACTTGATTCCAAGAGAGGATTGTTACTAGTGAGACATGGTATCCACCTTTCTAAAGAGATGTCTCCTAAGACACCTGAAGAAAGAGATAAAATGGCTAGAATTCCATATGTTTCAGCTATTAGAAGTTCGATGTATGCAATGTTGTGTACTAGGCCGGATATCGCATATGCTGTTAGTTTGACTAGCAGGTTTCAATCCAATCCAGGTTTGGAACACTGGATAGTTGTCAAGAACATCCTTGAGTACTTGAGAAGAACTAAGGATTTATTCTTGATTTATGGAGATGGTGACTTGCAATTGGATAGTTATACTGATTCTGATTTCTAATCAGATATCGATGATAGAAAGTCTGCTTCTGGGTTTGTGTTCATTTGTAAGGGAAGTACAGTTAGTTGAAAGAGTTCCAAACAGCGTACGACTATTGATTCCATTACAGAGGCTAAGTACATTGCGGCATCAGATGCTGCAAAAGAGGTTGTTTGGATGAGGAACCCCGGTCTCACCAGAAATCCAAAAACATAGAAAGACGCTACCACATTATCAGAGAAATAGTTGGGCGAGGCGATGTAGCCATGCAGAAAATAGCATTAGCTAAAAATCCAGTTGATTCATCCACTAAGCCTATGTCACAAACTCAGTTAGACCGACATCTTGAGAAGATGGGTCTAAGATATTGTAATGAATGGCTCTAGTGCTAGTGGGAGATTGTTAGTAGTAGGCCTTAGAGCATATCATTTAGTATGTATCTTGTACATGTTTTATTAATAAAAAGGCATTTTCACTTTTTCGTTTACATAATATATTTATGTGTAATAGAAAAGGTCCATTGATATTTTGTTAGAAATTCTATTCTTAAGTTGTTAAGAATATGAGTGACAGTATTTCTAGCACAAAGTATCATAAATTGGTTCACAATCGAGGATACTTCATATAGGACATAACTTATGTAGAAAGATTATATTCATGTTTGTTCCCAATGTATTTATATGAGATATAAATAAGATAGAATGGTGAGTCTCATGCCATATAACAAACATGATAGGCACTTATACATGATAAGTAGGCCGAACTAGTGACATTTATGACAAGCACATGGAGTTTACTCTTGTCAATGCATTGTCATAAATTGTATCAGTGCATATAATCTTTAGACCTGAGATAACACAGTTATCTTGTATATAGGTGGTTTGAGTTTGATACTGCTTTCATACTTGTACTGTGTATAGGTATATGGGCATGTGTTGGCTCCTACTAGTTATATATGGAGGTAGGTGTTGATCAAGATGGAATCTGTTACCCTAAGTAAATAGGGATAAAATCCTATATTCATTTAATTGTTCTTGATGTTTCAAGTTCTTGGTCAGGACAGATAGGCTTAATCAGAAAAGAGTTACTGATGAGAAAATCTTTTTAATCAAGAACTGGAATTAAAAGAGAACATAATATTCATAGCAAATGGGGTTTGACATAAACTATGACTCCAGCTCAAATTGGGATTTTGTAACAGAGAGATTCTAGTGCATAGTAACATATAATTATAAGTTCATTTAAGGTAAACCTTATTACTAGTTGGGTGGCTATGGTTAGTCTATGAGGTGCCTAAAATGATTTAGAGAAATCATTTATAGTAAGAAAGAGTACTAATGATATTAAGAGTTGATATCATATCTCATTGCCAATTAGTGATGAGCCTAGTGAGTCACACACATATACAAGTAATCACCAAGTTAAATGTGATTTAATTAATTAGTTAAAGAGTTTAATTGATTAATTAAATAGATTTGATTTGCAATTAGATTACAAAGTCCCTAGCATGGCTTGAAACCAAATCTAGGTTATTGGATGTATATTATAAGTTAAATTTATATTTAAAGTGTTTAAATATAAATTTAATTATGAGAAATTAATTAATAGAGATTAATTAATTAATTTATATTTGATATAAATTGATTAGAATGAGAGAAAAAATTATTTTGGGTTGAGAACTCAAAATTAAGACACAATGGTATTTTGGTCATTTCACAGGGTGACATGTGGCACCATGAAATGGTGACACATGACACTACACATAAGCTTACCATTTATCTTTTAATCATATAAGATGATCAAAGTTAAAATTAAATCTAAGTTTGACACTTGACACAATGTGATTGGGTCAATTAAACTAAGAGCTAATCAGAAGATGACATGTAGCAAAGGTTTTAAGTGATGACCTAATTATATAATGTGAGGTTATGAAAGAAACTAATTACATTTTGATTTTTATCAAAGGTGCCGCCACCCTTGGAGACCTCTTCCTCTCTTCTTCTTCTTCTTCTTCTTCTTCTCTCATCAATTCAAAGAGAATTGCTAACATTCTCTTGAATTAAAATTGCTAGAAATCGTTTCTAGTGTCCTGTATACATCTATAACATCTCTAAAGGTAAAACCTTAATTTCTAATTGATTGGAAAGGCTTGAGAAGCTATTCAAGGGGCTGCCATTGGTGATCTTGGTGTGGACAAGCTAGAGGGACAACATCTGGTGTCCTAAGTGCTTCACAAAGGTACCAAATACAACTACAGTGCATCATGCACTTATTGTTGATTTAATCTAGGGTTCTAATGAATTAATCTGTTAATTCTAAAATCTTAAATGGAAAATGTAGATCCAAAAACATATTAAAAGTGTTTTAATATGCTGTTTAACATTGAAATCAAATAGATAAATAATAAATCTTGTATGATGCATGAGACCCTAGAAAAAAAATTTTGAATTCAATGATCTAAACTTATGTTTTTTATGCTTCTGCTCCTTAAAAATGGTGCTTTCAGCTCTAATACTTTTCTTCCACTTTAGCATGCCATCATAATTAGGCATCATTTAGCCAAATACATTGGCACTATTTTTAATCTATCTTCATTATAATCATTTTTGTAGCATTAGAATATAATTTCACATCAAAGAGGAAGTTGTTTTATCTCTCTCGCATTGTTAGTACCACCAAAACCTTTGGTTCTAGAATTTTTAGCCTTACCTACATTGTAAGCCACCATATTAGGTTTGCTTGCAGCTCTCACTAGTAAG
Source organism: Hevea brasiliensis (assembly GCF_030052815.1). Taxonomy (NCBI): domain Eukaryota; kingdom Viridiplantae; phylum Streptophyta; class Magnoliopsida; order Malpighiales; family Euphorbiaceae; genus Hevea; species Hevea brasiliensis. The sequence continues at coordinate 101,167,336 of NC_079493.1, forward strand.
TTCGTCTTGAATCATACTCAACATCATTCTTAATATCATCCAAAGTGCTACAAGACAATTGTGAGAAGTGGTAATGAATTTTACGCTTTCCACAATACCTTCCATACGAAAGGCCACTATCTCAAACTCTAGCATTATGTTCTCAAGGTCCCCCAACTAGTCTTTCCTACAAAAGAAATGAGATCTTGGGTGGCCTCAAGCTCTACTAGCTTACCCTTACCTTTAGAAAGCCGAGCTACAACAGCCAAAAGATTTTTCCTATAAACATGGGATTTTGGATGACCTCAACCTTTATTGGCTCACCCTCACCCTATATAACTAGGCTACCATAGCCAAAAGATACTTAATTTTCTCTTCCAACACCTTAATGTGCTTTTCTTAGTACTCAAGGGTGAGGCAAACTAACTTGGGCTCTCTTGTCAGTACCTCATAAATTTCACAAGGACATCACCCTCTCTCTAAAAGATGCAACTAATGGAGTGTGCAGCACCCCTACTAGGGGTCTTTACCTTCTCTCAAAAAGATACAACTAAAGGAGTGTGCAACACCCCCACTTATACTACCTCCTCTTTCTCATGCAATGTGGGACTCAATCACCTTGCTTACTCTTTTTAGAGCACTTGGTATGACAATCAATGGGACATTCATTAACTTGAGCAAAATCACTTCAACCCCTTTTCTCTAGGGTGTTAATGCATGCACAGCTGATTTCTTCACGCTGTCACACCATTCACGAATCAGTGGTTGCTTTGATACCAAATGTCATGGGCCTAATATAAGAACACTCCTAGGACCATGTGGCACTTAACTTGAACTCTTTCAAGATAAGTTAGCCAAGAGAATTTCATGATAATCTGTCCAACAAGATGAGTATATTAGCATGGGCTTGACAAGCCAATTAGGAAAAAATATCACAAGCATCGTATATAAGCAAGCATCTCAAGCATAATAAATAATGGGGCACAAATATGTCATGAACGAGTTACTTCTTTCATTCATATAGCATAAATGGTACAATTGGATTCGCAGTCCTTACATCACTCATAGGTAGGTGAGAAACCAATAAGGAGTAACGGGACAGAGATTCATTATGCCAGAAGCTAGCTACACCTGTCTATCAACAGTAGTCAACTTATTACTACCCCTTAAAGAGCATTGAGAATACAATGCGGTACAATAGGAGGAAACATCACTATGCTTGAGATATCACACCCCTAGAATTATATAAATGGGAATAAATACAAAATAGATGGCTATTATCCTCCTTAGTCCCTAAATATTATATTTTACTACCCAAACTTCATACCCCTTGACAAGGAGGAGGAGGTTCTGTTAGATTTAGATTTTGGGATTTTTAGGGTTGGGTTCTTAATTTTTTTAATTAGAAATAATAAATAAGTTTTAATATTTAAAATATAAATTAATATTTTATTAATAAAAATTTAAAGAATTATTATTTTAATACTCGTTTGAGAAAAAAAAAACTTATTTTATCTTAAATTAAAGCAATTGAGTTTTTTTTTCTTTTTTAAAAAATCATTTTAAGCTTATTTGATGTTCTGCACAAAATTCATGAGCTTATTTGAACTTAGTTTTAAATTTAATTACTCGTTACAAATTTAAATTAGGTGAAGAATAAATTTATTAATATAAATTTATACTGTCTTTATAATTTTTAAATAATTATTTTATTTTCAAAAGGCTACAATAATAAAAACATACAGGCTAATTATTATAAAAAAAATGAAGTGGGACATAAAATATTAGAAGGTAAAAAAAACTAATGGAAAAATGAAGCATTTCTACAATAACCAATTTCATTTTATTAAAAGCATTAATTAAGAAGAATAAATAGTCTAATTAGCATAAAAAAATGAAATAAGAAAAGAAAAAAAAAACCACAGAATATATTTAATACATTTTCCTATATAGATAAGATTCTTAAAACTCAAAAAATCTCAGAATTAAGTTACCTTGATGCTATTTTCAAAAAATCAAAAAATTACATTGACGTTGAATTGTATTTTCCATTATTATGTTAACTTTCAAAACTTAATATTTATCATTTCTCTTCGTCTCCTTTTTTTTTTTTTTCTCCTTTAGATTTTCTCCTTGAGCATGTAAGTTCCTTGAACAGTAGAGTTTTGCATCGGTAACTGCTCTCAGATTGATTTTTTTATCAATAAACTCTTAGATTTACGTCCATTTGAAACATATCTAAATTTATCTTCTCAAATTTGTGTTCCCAGTATTAGAGTCTTGCTCTCTTTATTGTTAGAGTCCTATAATTATTAATAGATTTTTATTATTTAGTAATTGAACTAGTTAATCTTTAATATTTTATTAATAATTCTTGTTATAACGTAATTAAACATGTAATATAATTATGATTATATTATATATTTAACTATTTTATTTAGTAACACAAAAATATTTAATGTAATAAAATAAAAATTAAATAATATATTAAATTACATTTTAACTGACGTAATAATTATTATATACAAAAATTGATATAATTATGATTATTTATTTTGATTTTTTTTTTGTCACTATACTACCATCAGAGCTATCACTACTCGGTCAATACCATTATTACCAGCACCACTATCTAGCCATTGCCACTACTATTATAACAACCGGACGATTGACAAGGGCAGGTTGACGAAGGTAGGAGTGGAAGAAGAGTTGGCTGACTCGTTTCTAGGAGGAGCAAAAATAAATCAAATCCCACATTGAAAAGGGAGGAGGAGGTTAACGTGCTTATAATAGAAAGGACTCTTTACTCTGGATAGGCTACTTTTAGATCTAAAAGAAGTGGCCTAAGGGACAAATTCATGAGACCAGGTAGATTAAGTAGACAATATTTTCTAGTTGAGCTGAGTGGTGACAATTATGCTATCAAAGGCAAGATCTCCCTTAGTACAATATTAGTTTTAGAACAAACCGAAGCGGAAGATGAAAAGAGGAGGCAGGAATGAACAAACTCCTACACATTTAAAAGGAAGGAAGATGTTACGGTGCTTATAAGAGGAAGAGCACCTTATCCTAGAGAGTGTCCTTTCGGCCTCAAAATAAATTAATTTTCTAAGAGAATTCTTGAAATATTTTTTCCATAAAGAAGTTTTAAATTATAATATTTTTTGAAATTTTTTTCAAAACTTTTCCTTAAAAGTTTTACTTTTTTAGAAAAATAATTTTTCCTTCAAAAAATTTAAAAATTTTTTGGAAATTTTATTCTTATAATTTTTTAGAATTTGAGAAAATAAATTTATGCAAAAAGAGATCTTTTAGTGGAAGATATTGTTTCACATATACTTTAGATTTTTTATTTTTTTTAGTAATTAATTAATAATAATAAATTAAAAGAAAATTGTAACTTGTAAATCTCTTTCGAAGTCAGGAGTCGAATGACGAAGCATTAAAAAAAAAAAAATCTATTGGAGTAGTTGTAATTAGTTTTCAATTAGATTATATGAATGACTAAAATCAACCATAAAAATATAAATAACGAAAATTCTTATTTAGATGAAATTTATTATAAATTTAAAAGACTATATATATATATATTTAAAAAAAATTTAAATAAATAAATTTAATTTAATTTATTTACTTAATATTTATGCAGTATGAAAATAATTCTTAACGAATTATTTGATAGTTTTTGTATTTCTATTGTTAAATGAAAGCATTTTTAATTAAACAATACTCTCAAAAATATATAAAAAAAAATCAAAATAACATAATGATTTGTGTTTATTTAACACAATTTTCACCGAGCCACTTTAAAATGTTAGTCGCATCTTATTATTAGTTCACTTTCTAAACCTACAATAAGAATCATTAAGTATTTATCTAACATTCTTGTTGGAATTATCGGTAAAAAAAATATTTTTAAAATAAATTTTAAAAAATATTAAAATAATTAAAATTAAATTTAATATATTTTAATTATAAAAATATTTAAAATAATAAAAAAAAAAATTTAACCGTATTTTTAACAATTTTTTTAAGTGCTTTTTGACCTTTAAGCCACAATATTACTCCTAAGCTATGTTAAAGAGGAAGTAGAGTCAGTAAAGACTTCTTAAAATAAAATTTTTCATATTTTTAAACTTTATAATTACCATTATTATTTGAAAGGAAGCGGAGATTTTTCAAAGTAATTGAAAGTTTTAAGTATAAAATGCTTATAACCCATTAAGAAAAGAAAATTTTTAAGATTTTTCAAAAACTTTTAAACATCTCAATTTAAAAAATTATGATTTTTTCAAAAATAAATTCATAATTTTACAACTTTATAAAATATTTTATTTATAAAACTTCCTCCTAAATATAATATAAAGAAAAAAAAATTAAAATATATTGTTAAAAATAAAAAAAGAAGGTTAGATATATTAAAATAATATGTTGACTTTTAAAGTTTGAATGGGCCTTCAAAGGTTATGTTAGAGATGTTAGCAAGCGGATCTACATTCAAAGATATCGGGTAATTGACCGGTGTATATATATATATATATATATATATATATATATATATATATATATATATATATATATATATATATATATATATATTAATGACTATTCAAAAAGTGAATTATCATTAAGCGAAAAAATACATTAAAAAGATTAAATTTTTTTATATTTTTATGAAATTTTATGTTAATCAAAATAAAAAATAAAAATTTTCTTAATATTATGTTTTGAGAAAATCTAATTGTTTACTTTAATGCTATTTTTTTTATTTTATTAATAACCTTTTTTTATTATTTAATGATTATTTGATTATATATATTAAAAAAAATATTTTTGATAGTATTGATAATAAAGTAATTATATAATACTTTTAAAAAAATAAAAATACGTCAAAATTATTTTTAAATTTGAGATTATTGTAAGAATTTAATATTTTATGAAATTATTTTCATTTAAATTTTTATATATAAAAAATTAATATGCATTATGATTTTTTTTATTAAATATTTTGTTATTTTATATAATAATTTAATATTTAAATTGAATAAAACAATTTTTTATGACCCCACTTACAAAACTTTTTGACCTCACTCTTGATGTTAGAGTTTCGCTCTAAAAAATATATATATATTATAAAGACGATACACCATAAGAGTCATAATTTCTTAAAAATAAGGTCTCTATCAGGATGAATGTTGAAGCATGTTAAAAAAGGATTATCAGAGATAAAGATAGAAGAGGAGGGGATTAATCCCCTCCTCTTTTTAATTAAATTTAATATAAGATATAATGAGTGCATACTTATTTAAAAATATATAAAGGAGTGCAAGCTTTGATTTTTTTCAGAAAAATATATATGACTTATATTTAAAAGAAACTACTTTTCCTTAAATTTAAATTTATAAAATTTAACTTTTTAAATTAAATAATTTCCTTAAAAATCATAACAAATTATTTATTTTTTGATATAATTGATTTCCGCTAAATTTATATTTTTAAAATGAGCTTGTGTAAGCTATGTTATTTACATATATTAAATTATTTGTACTTAATATTATTTAAGTTGAATCATTAGTCTTTTTAATATATATATATATATATATATATATATATATATATATATATATATATATATATATATATATATATATATATATTATGAAAACTACGAAGTTCATTAATAAAATGTAATTTTTTGTCATAATCAACATGAAGCATTAAGAAATTTTTATGAATTTTTACATATTAAATAATTGAATCATTTTTAATTAGTTTATAAATTTTTCTTAATAATTCATTTTATTTTTTAAAGCATTAATTAACATAAATAAATAATCATATTATTACAAAGAAATGAAATACTAAAAATAATTAAAAAAAAGGACATGGAAAATATTTAATACATATGAATGGCGTGAGAGAATTCATTGGAGATTAAGACTTAGACATTGTCCAATATACGCTATCTTTGAAAAAATTAAGTGTTGTTTGTGTTTATTCAACACAATTTTCACTATGATATAAATAATATTTTAACTATGATCTGAATACTAAATATGACCTTAAAGTTACTATTGAATAGTTTTGTGTTTAGAAGAAAATATAATAAACTAGTAAAGTTTTAAAATTTTATAATTTTTTTTTATTAAAGGGAAAGTAAAGATTTTTAAAAGTTTTAAAGAAAAAAATATTCTTAATCTATTAAATTAATGCATTAAAAAATAAAAAATTTTTAAATTTTTCAAAAATTTCTAAAAAATCTTTCCTAAACATATATTAATGATTTTACAAAATCTTTCATTATTTTATAAAACTTCCTCTTATGTATAATATAAAAAAAAATTAAGATATTTCTTTATGATGAGTTGAATAATTTATAAGTGCATTACCAATTCAGTTGTCTCCACAATACTTTGCCAACGCTGTCTTACAAGTGAAGCAAATAAATTAATATATTAAAATAATATTTTTGACTTTTATAAAATTTTAGTTTGAATGGACTTTTTTATATGATCACATTATAATTTCTCTTTCAAAGATGATGTTAGAGTTTCCCCATCAAAATGTAATGTCAAATTTCAAATAAAAATGCTTGTTCAGACACTGTCTTTTTAATTTGTAAATTAAAAATTAATATAAGATAATTAAATGAGTGCATATTTATTTAAATTTACATGAAGGGATTCAACCCTTGATTCTTATGTAAAAATTATATATATGAGTTATATTTAAAGAAATATAAAAGTTAATATTTGAATTTAAATAATTTCTTTTAAATTTATAACAAATTTTTAAAAAAAATTAAATAATTTTTTTCTTAATATCATTTACTTTAATCAAAATTAAACCTCAAAACCTTACAGTATTAAAAATGATTGATTTTAGTACATCAAATTAAAACTCATTACTATAATAATTTATAAACTATTGTGATTATATTAATTAAATAACATCTCTAAAATAGACAGAAATGATTTGTTATTTAAAAAATTACAAATTAAATTCATTGAGATAGTCAATAAGGCAGCTTGATGGAAACAGGTAGGAAAATCACGATCCCATCTAAAATCCGAAAGGAAAATTATCTCGAAGATGAAAAAGACAGAAATGAATTTAGGGTTTATGGGGACTGGCATATAAAGTTGACGAAACTATTGCATTGTCGAAGAAATTGTAGCAAGTGGTGACGTCTAGTTGCAAATTGCATGCAACTGTCTTTGTCATTATAATTAGGGACTATCAAATGGACGAGAAAGTCAAGAATCAAAACCATTGATTTTTCTGATTTTAGACTTTTTGTCTGGGCTAGAATGTATGTTTGGTTAATTAGTAAACAGCACGTTTTAGCCGGGTGGTAACGGATTGGCGTATTCCGCTTGACTAATGGATTTAGTAGTATACAATAATTGAGTTTGAAAAATAATATTTAAATAGATTCAGATTAAGTTTAGATTATATATATTAAGTATTTTTTATTAAAATATATTTATTTAAATAATTAATTAATTAATATAAAATATTTATTTTTACAACAACATTTATAAATTTTTATATATTATATTTTAAATAAATAGAATTTAAATATTTTTTAAAATTGTTAAATTTTTTAAATATAAATTATTAATAATTTTTTATGTAGATTATTAATTAAAATATATAGAATTAAATAATTTTAGATATTTTTTTTAATAATAATTAAATTTGAGATGAAATGATTTTGTAGACGCTCTACTCTCTGTCATCCAAAGCCATGAAATCAGTTACCAAAACTTCAAACCAATTATTAAAATAGAACAAATTATTATTTAGTCTATATTTTAATAAAATTAAATATTTACTCCTCTTATTTTAAAAAATGTGCTAGTTAGTCTTCTCTCTTGTTTAAATAAATTTTTTGTTAAGAGAAGTTTAAAAAATAAAGACTATGCAGTTTTTTTTTTGTTTAATTATAAGGATTAAATAAAATTTAAATTAATATTTAAAATATTAAAAAGTCAAGATTAAATGAAATAAAAATACATGGACCAATTATAATAATTTTACATCCAAATAAAACAGTTTCCAAGAAAATACAGTCACCGACCAACAACCAGCCTCCATTTTAGATGGTGGGCGTGTGCAATGACCTTAATGCTTCCTTCTTTCTGAACTGCAATTAGCAATCCTTGAAGTTGCAAAATCCAGTTCTAAAAAGATTCCTTGAAGTTGCCTTTGAATTATAAAGTTTTTCTTTTAAGTAGTGCTAAATGGTTCAAATTGAGCCTGCTTCAATGCATTAATGAGACCTTCTTTTGATGAGAAGGAACATTTCATGATTAATGTACTCTTATAAAAAGGAAGGTAATTAAAAATATGAGAGCTAAATATAAATGTGGGAGACAAGGAGCTATTTCTTGCCACCATGCACACCATTCACGATGCTTTAAGGACCCATCCGTTTCCGACTCATGTCATGTACAACAAATCTAATAAGTTGCCATCTCCATTAAACATTAACATTAAACAAAGAAATGAAATCAATAATTATATTCCCATTGAATAAGAAGCTCAGAGGTATTTGGTGGCAAATCAGATTTTTAAATCCAACTTATATGTTAATTATATAGGCCACGTTAATTATATTGCAAATCAGCTCTTTAACACAAGTTAATCATATACTATATAGTATAATTTATATGTTGACTGTTATATTTTAGAACTTAGTCATATCAAATTATGTGCTATTTAATTTTCAATTATATTATTCATATAATTCATATGTAATTAAACAATGATTACACACAATTTATTTTTAATTGAATTCCTATTAGTCATGGTTAAAAATGGATCTTTGTTAGAATTGGTCATATTAAATTATGTGCTATTTAATTTTCAATTATATCATTCAATAATTCACATGTGATTAAACAATGATTACACAAAATTTAATTTCAATTGAATTCCTATTAGTCGTGGTTAAAAATCGATCTTTGTTAGAAATTGGTCATGTCAAATTATTTGCTATTTAATTTTCAATTATATTATTCATATAATTCATTTGTGAATAATACTTGCAATCGATTGCTACAACTGACTAAAATTGATTGCTATTAACAATCAGTTTTACAATTGATTTGTGATTTTTATTTTTTTTAGTAAAATAGTTAATTTAAAAAATTTAATAACTGATTTAAAAATTTATTTCTAAAATAGTTGTTATTAGCAACCGATTTATAATTAGTTGCTAAAATCAATTGCTAATGGCAATCGATTTATAATGTATTGCTAAATTAGTTGTTAGTCGATGTTAGAAAAACTTAAAATGTACTATTAGCAACTAATTTTAAAATTGGTTGCTAACAGCAATCGATTTAAGGAATTAGTTACTAAATTAAAGAATTATTTTAATTGGCTCAAAAGTTAGCGACCGATTTACAATCGGTTGCAAAAATTAGCAACAAATTTGCAATCGGTTGCTAAAATCAATTGTTATTTGTAGCCGATTCTTTGTTGGTTGCTGATAACAATCAATTTTTACAATCAATTATAAATCGGTTGCTAAATTTTTTCCCCCAAAAATTTTAGTATAATTTTTTTTTCCTTTTTTTGATTTGCAATTGATTTGTAAATCGGTTGCTAACAGCAATTCATTTTTGCAACTGATTTTTTCCCTTAAAAATTCTTGTTCAATTTTTTATTTTATTTTTTTTTTATTTGCAATCGATTTATGAATCAGTTGCTAATAGCAACTCATTTTCACAATCAAATTTTCCTTAAAAAATTTTCTCCTCAATTTTTTTTTTATTTGCAACGGATTTTGAAACTGATTAAAATCGATTTGCAACTGATTTTTTCCCTCTAAAAATTTCCATCATATTTTTTTATTTTGATTTGTAACCGATTTCAATTGGTTGCTATTAGTAACCAATTTTGCATCTAATTGCAAATCAGTTGTTCAATCTAATTTTTAAAAGAAATTAGCAATCAATAATCGGTTGTTAAAATTGGTTACTTATATAAACTACTACTCATTTTTTTTCTTCACTACTCATTTTTCTCTCTTTCTTCTCTTTTCTCTCATTTTCTTAATCATCTTTTTTATTCTTATCTATTTTATTCATCATTTTTTTTTTATAGTGTAAGCTATGATCACACACAATTTAATTTTAATTGAATCCCTATTAGTCGTGGTTAAAGTTCAACACTTGCTAGAAATTGGTCATATCAAACTATGTGCTACTTGATTTCAAGCATATTTATCGGTGCATAATTGTTGTAGAATTTATGTTATTTCATGGTGATATTGGTTAACGTTATTTTTGTATTATTAAATGGGTAGGAATTATGAGATAACAAATATGTGAGAATAGACGATCCTTTTTTGATGATGTTTGGCTTGTGCTTTGCTTGTCTTAAATTCCCCTTGTGCTTTGCCAAAAGTCCAAAAGAATTGGGGTATAACTTGGTATTGAATCGTGGAATAGGTCCAACTAGACTTTCAAATGTTGAAATCATGTAATTTAGCTTAATGTTATTAAAATTAAAATTGTCTATAAAAATATAAGATCTTAATTTTAAATTTCAATTAAAATTAAATAAATTAAAAAATATATATATTTAATAAATATAGTATGAAAAGGGAGAGATTTTATATTTTAATTTAAATCTACAATAGAAGTTTTCTCTAATAAAAATAATGAAAGGGGAAGGACTATTGTTACATTCATTTTGGCTTATTTTGTGATGGTGTTTTTCTGTGAAATATGTTCAGTTTTTTTTTTTTCTGTTAATTTTATATTTTCTGTTAATTAAAATGGAGTCGGCAATTTTTTTAGTTCATCATAATAGGAAAAAACAAAAAAAAAAGGAAAAAAAAATCCAGTTGAACAGAATCCATTCCCACCATGCATTTATTACAACTATTTTTTTTTTTTTTTTGCGCATACTTGGGTCAGGGACAGAAATGGACCACACTTTAAAATCATTCCTTATTTCTATATAACCCAAACACACGCACACTCCACATCCGATATGGAATTCCGAAGGATCAGCCATGGACATGCCCCACATAAGATCTCATCTACGGCCCTAACCACACCAGCCTCTAGATTTTAAAATGGTTCGCCTTGCCTTTTTGATTGTATTGACGTTTTCTGATAGGAGACTTTTATTAACATCTCAATATTGAAAAAGTGTATCAACACGAGAAGCTCTGAAAATTTCAATTTCTATTTGTTTTTAGTAAGGGATTGGGATTGGGGAGTGGAATTTAAATCTTAATATGTCATATGAGCGTTATGTATTTTTTCTTACTTCATTAATCATGACCAATTAGCTCTAATTAGATGTGGTAATCAACTAGTTGAATCCATTCAAATTATATTATTTTGAATTGTAAGTTAGATTTGAATTTCATTACATAAAGAATTTTTAATTAGATTTAAATTAATTTATGGGTTATGATTTATTTTTGGATTAAAATGTCAATTATGGATAAAATGGGAGATTTAAAATATGATTTATTTAAGCTAGTTAAAGTAAGTTGACCTTTTATAATTAGTTACATTTATGTGTTAAAATAATTAGATTATGAATATAATTGAGACTATATAGTGCATTTGAAATGACATATTTTCATAGATATTCTAAATTAAAAAACGTTAAACTAACAATTTAATAAACTACTATACAATATAAATTATACAATAAAAATAGCCTTTTACTCATAAGTATAATCAATAAAATAAACTCACATAATTGCAATAAACTTTAATTTAAAAGTCATTAGAATCATTTTTAAAATTAAAAATTGAAGTTGGAATTTGATTAGGAAAAAGCTAACACTTATTGAATAGGAAATTTCTACTTATAGTTAAGTGTATAATTTAATTAATAAAAAATAAAAAATTATAATTTTTTATAGGATTTATCATATTTTTAAAATAAGTTTTACTATATTTTTAAATAAAACTTATCATGATTTCAAATAATTTATGAATTATTAATTAAATAACTTTATACGCTCGGATGCAAGTAAATTTGGTCTCACTTATGTGATATATGAGTCTCATTCAACATTTTGTGTCTACACTTGCCGAAAAAATTTTCTACATAAAGGCACGTAGAGGAAGTTGTTCTCAAACCCAAAAGAAGCAGCCAAGTTAATACTTTTGTTTTCTCCCTTGAAAGATGGTAGCACTTGCTTTCACCCCTTTGAAGATGGGACCTCCAACCTTTGTGTCTATCCCCCTTAACACTGCTCCTTCTCACTTTGCTTTAAGAGTATATTGCCAGAAAACTGCAGCAGAAAACACCACCAAAAGACTGCCTCCAGGGCCAAGAAAATTGCCTTTCATTGGAAACCTGCACAATTTGGCAGGTTCACTACCGCATCATGTTCTTAAAGATCTAGCCAAAGAATATGGTCCTCTCATGCATCTTCAGCTGGGTGAAGTTCCAGCTGTTGTTGTATCATCAGCTGAGATGGCTCATGAGGTGATGAAGACACATGATCATGTGTTTGCTCAGAGGCCTGAACTTATTTCTTCCAAAATTTTGTCATATGATAGTTCTGATCTTGTCTTCGCCAAAGGAGAATACTGGAAGCAAATTAGGAAAATTTGTTTAACAGAACTTTTGGGTGCTAAAAAGGTCAAGTCCTTTGCTCCTATTCGGGAAGATGAGGTTTCAAATCTCCTTGAATCCATCCGCTTGGCTGGAGAATCTCCTGTCAATTTGACAGAGAAGATTTTCTGGATGACTAGTGTCATAGCTTGTAGAGCAGCTTTCGGCAACAAATGGGAAGATCAAAGAGCAGTCATATCAATAGCCAGGGAATCTCTATCGCTATCAGGAGGATTTGACTTGGCTGATTTATACCCTGCACGAGAATTTCTTCATGTAATCACCAACATGAAGCCAAGGTTAGAGAAAATGCGTGTCAAATTGGACAAGGTTTTGGATAGAATCGTAAACGAACATAAGCAGAAATTGTTGAGTGGCAAAGGTGAATCTGAAGACGCTGAAGTTTTAGTTGATGTTCTTCTCAGGCTTCAGGGAAGTGGTAGGCTTGAGTGTCCTATCACTATTGACAATGTTAAAGCTATCATCTGGGTTAGTGTTTCTGCTACAAAACCTTTTCTTGTAGATTATTTATATATTAAAAACTAATTAATTAACAAGAGAATTTTCTTGCTTTAATTTCTCCAGGATATGTTCGTTGCTGGAACTGATACTTCATCAACAACAACAGAATGGGCTCTAGCAGAAATGATCAGGAACCCAAGAGTCCTGAAGAAGGCACAAGCTGAGATAAGGGAATCCCTTAAAGGGAAGGAAACAATTTCCGAAGAAGATATTCAAGGATTACAATACCTAAAGCTGGTGATCAAAGAAACTCTAAGGATACACCCTGCAGTACCCTTGTTACTTCCAAGAGAAAGTAAAGAAAGATGTGAGATTGGTGGATATGAAATCCCTGAAAAAACCAAAGTGATTGTCAACGCCTGGGCGATAGGGAGAGATCCAGAGTATTGGCAGGATCCTGAGAAATTCATACCAGAGAGGTTCAGTGACAATTCCATTGATTTTAGAGTGACCAAATTCAACTACATTCCATTTGGAGCTGGAAGGAGGATATGCCCTGGTATGACTTTTGGTCTTGCCAACGTTGAGCTTCCTCTTGCTAAATTACTTTACCATTTCGATTATAAGTTGCCGGAGGGAATGAGACCAGAGGATTTAGACATGACTGAATCCTTTGGAGCAACTGTTGGAAGAAAGAATAACTTGCAGCTGATTGCTACTCCTTACGTACCTTCTTCATCCACTTGTGAGGCCTCAACTCAAAACATGGAAGCAATGGAAGTTCTCAAATAAAGTCAGAATCATTGAAAAATAATATGAACGCAGAAAAGAAATAATGTAAAATAATTATGTAGTCCGGTGCCAGCTGACCATCTTGCAATTTAATTGCATCACTTTTGGTTAGCCGTCGGCTTGTTGCTCCACTTGACTTTGTGGGTGTATCTATATATATATATATATATTAATTTTTATAAACTTTGTCTCTATTTTACCTTCATCTCTTAATTTCAATTTCTTACTAAAAAATTTCTCAACTTTTTTTTAAATTTCATAGACCTTTCTTTCTCTGACATAGATACATCGGTCGTTTCAATCACTATTTGGACCTAACATAAAAATATAAATATCATCACAATGATTTGTTTTCTAAAAAAATAGAGGATTTACTCTTCACTGAAATTATTGAAACTGCATTTGTAGAGGTTAAATTATAATTTAGAGGGAATTTTTTACTCTAAAAATCTATTATTATAAGTTAAAGGGATTTTTTTTAAATAAAATTAAAATTTAGAGATTTTTAACAACAAATTAAAGTTAAGGGACATAAGTGAAATATGAAGCAAAGTTTAGGGATGTACTATAAAATTTAATATATATGGCTAGGTGTGGTAATTTTAGACACGACACGAAAATATGGGGTTTGGGTTAGGTTTATTTGTGTTCGTGTCAAATTCATGTCGATCCATTTATGACACGGTTATAATCGTGTCGTGTCACGGGTTAACCCACTAATCCGACTTGACACGTTTATAATACAATTGAATATTCGTGTCACTTGTTGACCCTTGACCTACTAACCTATTTGACCCGCTATGATCCATGAACCCACTTACATAGCATGTTAAATAGGTTAAATCGTGTCAAATTAAATGAGTTATTTTGTATTAAATGGGTCGTTTTAAATGGGTCGTGTCGTGTTTAATACATCTAATATAATTTAATATTAATCGTGTCGTGTTGTGTTGCCCGTATAATAGAAGGGTTGTATTCATATTTAAATTTTTAACACAACTTGTTAATCGTGTGGTGTTCATGTCGATCTTAATCGTATTCGTGTCGCGTGTTGACATGACACGAACAAAACCCATCAACCCGAATTATTACCCCTATGTACGGCACCCATTGATAATTCATTTTAACCCTCCTAAAATAAGAGAAAAACTTGTTTATTTCTGATTGGAGATTTAGGATACAACTGTGATGCAGCCGGTAATAAAAATTCAAGCCTATGGCAAGAATTTATAAACAATTTTGCACGGGCTAAATCAACAAGTCTACAAGGCTACATATATATTTATAGAAGAATTTTACTTATATTACAAGTATTACATTAATTACTAAGTATTTGAAGATTATACATTTATACTCAAAAAATTAATTTTAATAAATACTCTTAAAAAACTAAATTTTAATAATTACTCAATAACTACTGCTTTGAAAAACTAAGTTCTGATAATTTCTCAATAAATATTATTTACTAATATTTATTTTATCGAAAATAATTTATATATAAAAAATGTTTCATGTGAAAATGGTAAAATAGCAAAACAAATCTAAACTTTTTTTTGTGTATTACTCATTTTATTTAAAATTTTTAATTTTAAACAATTTAATCATAAATTTTAATTATTTTTTTAATTTGATTTCTCTCTCTCACACACTACACCCAATCGGTGAGTTCCTTGGTGCTCAATTTTGAAGGAATGAGAAATGGAAGATAAAGGGTGTGGGAGTGAATAGGATGATACTATCTCAGGGCTGCCATTTCCGTAATTTGCAGACCTAGCAAAAGGATTAAGATCTCTTTCTCTCCATTGCCACCCCCCGCCGCCCCGCCCTCGCGCCCCCCCCCCGACCCGACTGCCATTTCTGTAATTTTTGCAGACCCAGCAAAAGGATTAAGATCTCTCTCTCTTGCACTCCACGCACACCCTCCCCAACAAGCTGTCATTTCTGTAATTTGTAGACCTAGCAAAAAGATTAAGATCTCTCTCTCAACTACACACAATAAGTGAGTTTTTTGGTGTTCAATTTTGAAGAGCGTGGGAGTGAATAG
>NC_079493.1:101284733-101401392 GCF_030052815.1 Hevea brasiliensis
CAATATGAAATCCATAGAAATATCACCCAAGGTTCCATAGGTACAGGTAATGGTGTGTACAAACCTTGTGGCATACTCCTAGACTTGGCCTTTTTACCCTTAACACAACTAGAACACAACTTCTCCACATCTTTTCTCATTTTAGGCCAAAAGAAATGTTTTTGCAATATGTCCAAAGTCTTGGATACACCAAAGTGACCCATCAAACCACCACTATGAGACTCCAAAACAAGTAGGTCACGTATAGAACATTTAGACACACAAAGCTTATTCTCTTTAAATAAGTACCCATCATGTCTATAATACTTTTGGAATTTACCTTTCTCACAAGCATCAAACAAACTAGCAAAATCATCATCATTAACATATAAATCCTTCATGAACTCAAGTCCAAGCAACTTTGCATCAAGAGTGGATAATAGTGTGTGCCTCCTAGAAAGAGCATCAGCAACAACATTCTCTTTTCCCTGCTTGTATTTAATTACATATGTTAACATCTCAACAAAAGCAACCCATTTCGCATGCCTTTTACTCAACTTATTTTGACTCTTAATATGCTTCAAAGATTCATAATCAGAATGTATGACAAACTCTTTGTTCCATAAGTAATGTTGCCAAGTCTCCAAGGCTCTAACTAATGCATACAATTCCTCGTCATAAGTAGAGTAATTCATGGCAGCACCATGCAATTTCTCACTAAAATATGCAATAGGTCTTTTCTCTTACATAAGAACAGCACCTATACCTACACCACTAGCATCACATTCAATTTCAAATGTTTTATCAAAATCAGGCAAGCTCAACAATGGTGCAGAACACAACCTATGTTTCAATTCAACAAATGCAAGTTCATGTTTCTTCTTCAACTCAAATGCAACATCTTTTTTAATAAGTTCTTCAAAGGAGCAGCAATAGAACTAAAATGAGGCACAAATCTCCTATAGAAACTAGCCAATCCATGAAAACTCCTAACTTCAGATGCATTTTTAGGAGTTGGCCAGTCCCTAATGGCTTTGACCTTCCCTTTATCAACTTCAACACCCATGCCACTCACAACAAAACCAAGAAAGACAACTTTTTCCAAGCAGAAAGAACATTTCTTTGCATTTGCATATAATTTCTCATGTCTCAACACATCAAATACAAGTCTTAAATGATGCAAATGCTCATCCATGTCTTTGCTATAGATCAAGATGTCATCAAAATAAACTACCACAAATCTGCCTATGAATGATCTCAACACATGATTCATCAAACGCATGAAAGTGCTAGGTGCATTATTGAGTTCGAATGGCATTATCATCCACTCATACAAGCCATACTTAGTTTTGAAAGCAGTTTCCATTTATCTCCTATTTTCATTTTAATCTGATGGTAACCACTTTTCAAATCAATCTTAGAAAACACACATGCACCAAACAACTCATCAAGCATATCATCAAGTCGAGGTATGGGATGCCTATATTTTACAGTGATTTTGTTGATGGCTCTGCAAACCACGCACATGTGATAGCTCCCATCCTTCTTTGGTACAAGAATCACTGGAACAGTGCAAAGACTCATGCTCTCATGCACATATCCTATTACTAAGAGTTCTTCCACTTACCTTTGGAGCTTCTTTGTTTCTTTTGGGTTACTTCTATAAGCAGGTCTATTCGGTATGGGTGCCCCCAGAATAAGATCAATCTGGTGCTCAATCCCTCGAATGGGTGGTAATCTAGGTGGTAACTCCTCCAGAAAGACATCATCATACTCTTGTAACAAAGAAATAGCACCACTAGGCAAATTGGGGTCAAGGTCAGAAATGCTTAAATATGCCTCTTTGTACAAAAGTACACAAAGAGGTCTCTCACAATGTAAAGCCTCCCTTACTTCCTTTCCTTTCACATACAAACTCATTTTTTTCTCTCGGTTCTCCTTTTGCCTTGAGCCCTCACTCTTTTTCTTTTCTATTACTTCTTTTGCTCTCACACTACTCTCATTTTTTCCCTCATCAAGCTTGGCCTCTCTTGATTTTTCTCTTAGACTCTCTTTTCTTTCTTCCATGGATTTCATGATTCTCATTTGGTCTTCATGAATTTGAGAAGGTATCAATGGAGTCAAGTGATATCGGTACCCATCCTTCACCAAGGTGTATTTGTTTTTCCTCCCATTATGCAAAACACTCCTGTCATACCGCCAAGGTCTTCCAAGTAAAAGGTGCGTAGCAACCATTGGCACCACATCACAAACAACTTCATCATAATACTTCCCAATGCTGAACGGAACAACCACTTGCTTCACCACATTCACCTTGTTGCAATCATTCAGTCATTGCAAGTCGTATGGTTTGGGATGTTTGGTAGTGCGCAATCCCAACTTTTCAACCATAAGAGAACTAGCAACATTACAGCAGCTCCCTCCATCAATAATCACACTACAGACTTTGTCATTCACCAAACACCTTGTATGAAAGATTATCTCCCTTTCTATAGCATCATTATCCTCCAATTCAGCTTGTGCACTAAGTGTGCACATGGTGACAAGGGCGTGGCCCTCCATGGGAGCTTGGTCTCCTTCATCCACAAACTCAACATCACTATCATCATGCTCACTTCCTACAGCACCTTCTTCTCCACTTTTCCATTCTCCATCATCTCTAATAAACATTACTCTTTTGTTAGCACACTCATTTGCATAGTGTCCTCTCCCCAAGCACTTAAAGCACTTCACTTCTCTAGCTTGGTTCTCCACCTTCTTATTCTTTTCTTCTGGTTTCCCTTTGAGCTTTCCTTTCCCTTTCCATTCTTCCTTCTTGAATTTAGGTTCCTCTTTCTCTATTTTGGAAGTTCCACTCCAATTTGGTTTCCATAGGGGCTTGGAAGTTGGATTGTATGTGGGTTGAGTGTTCTTGGCAGCCCTCTTCCTTCTCATCTCCTTTTCGGTCTTAATGGCAACCTACATCATTTGCTCCACTGTTCTGCAATTTTGCAAATCCACCATAAACTTGATGTCTGGATTTAAGCCATTTAAGAACCTAACCATGGTAGACTCTTCATCTTCCTCCACTTCTGCTCTAATTATTGCAATTTGACTTTGTAATACTCCTCCACACTCTTAACTCCTTGTGTAAGTTGCTGCAATCTCAACTTCACCTCTCTACTACACTGTGGTTGCACAAATCTTTCCCTCATTATTTCCTTCATTTCAGCCCACGTCCTAATTCCCCTCTGGCCATTTCTCCTCCTCCTTGTAATCAATTGATCCCACCACACCAAGGCATAATCCTTAAATTCTACTGCTGCCAATTTCACTTTCTTCTCTTCACTATAATTATGACACTCAAAGATCATCTCAATCTGCCTTTCCCATTCAATATATGCATTCGGATCCTCCTTACCATAGAAAGATGGTATTTTCATTTTTATGCTTCTCACATTTACATCAAGTACCCCATTATGCACTCCCCTATTTCCGTAGTCATCATACTTGAAAATTCTCCCACCAAATCTGCCTCTAGCTCCTCTACCCCTTGGGGGCCGAAGTCCCCTACCACCCAATTGATAATTCCCATGCTCATATGCTTCTTCAAACTCATCTTCATCCCAAACTAGATCAGCATACTCTTCCATCCTAGGTTCTGCCCTTACAGCTCCTCTACCTCAACCTTCATTTCCCACATTCACTTTCTCTTCCTCCCTTCTATTCCTAGGCTCCCTTTCGTTCCTCATTAAATACTCCATCACCCTATTCAAATCAGCCCTTATTCCCTGCAATTCTTCATCATGATTAGCTGCTAACAAGGAAAGCCTTTCAAATTGTTGTGCCAAGGCTTCCTTATATAATCTTTTATCTCAAAAGTTCTTTTCCTGACCCTCAGCCCCACTACTAATACTAATATTTGGATCCATTTAAGCTGCAAAGAAATAAGGTTAGTAGATAAATGGCTCACCCTCTCAAGTGTTTAGCACACAATTAGGCTTTTACCCTTCAATTGCTCTTAACACTCCTGCCTTTTACCACTTAGTTTTCCTCCTTCGTTTCTTTAAGGAACTCAAACACAAAACAATAAAAAAACTTGCAAACTTATCAAATGATCAAGAATGGCAAGGAGCAAGACGTGACACAAGAACAGGCAAGTGACACTGGAGTCAAAGATAAAAGATAGACACCAAATGGAACGATTTTGTAAACAGAAAAAGAGACAACTTAAGGAAGTGATATCAAGCTCAAATATAGAATTTCACAACCAACTTAGCACAGATACCAGCAGTTCACACAATTCACTAAAGATGTGCACCAATTTTGGTTCACCACACAAATGAATGTATTTTGATATGAAATTTGGTAGACATAGGCAACCCAATACTCATTAACTACTGGTAAAATTTTAGGAGTTTCTGGGCAGTTTTACTATGTGAACTAAAATTGATAATGTCTGCCGCAAAATTTTGGTTAGGTAGGCAAAAAATATCACATGACCCCCAAAATTAACACAGAAACTACTAAAATGGATTATGATCAGACTATAAATTTTTAGAGTTTTCTGGGTTGGTTTGTTATGTGAACTAAATTTAATTAGATCTACCACAAAATTTTGGTTCGATAGGCAAACAAGGTCAAACAGCCTTTAAAATTGACATAAAAACTACTGAAATGTAGTAGAATCAGCTTATAAATTTTCAAAGTTTTCTAGGTTGGTTTATTATGTGAACTAAATTTAATTAAATCTGCCATAAAATTTTGGTTTGATGGGCAAATAATGTCAAACAACCCCTAAAATTGACACAAAAACTACTGAAATATAGTATAATCCACCTGTGAATTTTTAGAGTTTTCTAGGCTTGTTTGTTATGTGAACTAGATTTGATTAGGTCTACCGCAAATTTTGGTTTAGTAGGCAAATAATGTCAAACAACCCCTAAAATTGACACAAAAACTACTGAAATATAGTATAATCCACCTGTAAATTTTTAGAGTTTTCTAGGCTTGTTTGTTATGTGAACTAGATTTGATTAGGTCTACCACAAATTTTGGTTTAGGAGGCAAATAATGTCAAATAACCCCCAAAATTGACATACAATGCCCTAAACACACCCAAATAATGCTGGTACAGTTTTAGGTGAAATGGGTTAGTCTAATTTCAATGACCCAAACAAGTTACTAATCGGGTTTAGTATGCTAGCAGGTCTGATATCACCAATCAAGAAAAACAATACACATCTATAGCACAAACTCATCCCAATCAGTAACTTACTTCCAAATAACCCCTCATGCTTGATATCAAACTCAAGGAAACAAAATAAGATAGCTAGAAAGATGGCTACAGCTTAATTAACCCAAGACTCTAAGACAAACTCAACAAAACAGATATTAAAGAAACAAAAACAAAATCATACTAAGCCCCAAAAGTTGGTTTTGGTCAAGCATAATGTGAATAAAACATGAATAAAAAGACACACTAAGAAACAAAATAAGGTCCAGCAACAAAACTAGGCACAAGATGACCCCTAGGCAGAATATAACAGAACCGAATGGATTCTAACAACCAAAACCAGTAGGCAAGTATGGGAGAAGAAGCAAACAGAATATAAATGTAACACTCCTAAGTTCAGTAGTGCGTTCTACTGTTCCTATGACCAGTGTTGTCCGGACAGCTAGGATGCCTAGAACTACACTTCGTTATGACTGAGGAGACATAAAATAGTGAAATACAAGAAAAGAAAATACAAGAAAAACAAAGAAAAAATAATAGCAAAAAAATATAACCAAGTTAAGCGAGCCGAGAACCCTAGCGATGGTGATCAGACCGGAAGTCACTACGTGGACCGTTGACTAGCTCCTCGGATCATGGAAACCCTGAAAAATATTTTTAGGACTTAAATAGACACCTATTGAAATACAAATACCATTAGAAATACTAAATAAAAATTAAATAATTCGTACAAAGAAAAGTGAGAAATCGAAAAAAGGACAAAACCCGGTGTTTCCGAAAAATAGGGAATGCAACCCGAACAGGAGCATTGTGGTTATTTGACACCCCGAGTTGTCTTTTGACCTAAATTTCCATTAAAAATACATGATATTACACTTGGAAAATGTCATGAAAAATTAAATTAGTGGTACCTAATGTAAATAGCAAAAATGGGAAGCTTAATGTGGGAAAATGAAATCTTGGATTAAACTAATAATTTATTTTGACATAGTGCTCCACTAATTCATCAAAGTGGACCACTACCACTTCATTTGGACAGCAGATCATCTTCTTCCTCACTTCTCCAAGAACCAGCCAGATTGCTCGCAAGAAGATCCACCATTGACGTCCATTTGAAAGCTTCATGCAAGCTTGATTTAAGCTTCCTTCTTTGCACCTTCCTTCATTAAAGTTAATCCTC
Source organism: Hevea brasiliensis (assembly GCF_030052815.1). Taxonomy (NCBI): domain Eukaryota; kingdom Viridiplantae; phylum Streptophyta; class Magnoliopsida; order Malpighiales; family Euphorbiaceae; genus Hevea; species Hevea brasiliensis. The sequence goes on from NC_079493.1 coordinate 101,291,108, forward strand.
ACACCAAGGGCAGTAGATAGGCAACAAGAAAACCAAGTTTTGGAGAGGTTTTGAAGAATTTTCAAAGTGGTAAGTTTGTGTTTTTTATTATTATTTCATTAAAGTTTGTAAGGATGTTATTGTTGTTTGATTTATGGAGAAACTTTTGAGGTTTGATGTTTAAAGGGGGAAGTGTACTTTTGGCAGCCATGGAAACACCTTGAAGACAGTTTATTTTTGCTTGTAAATGGTGAATTAAAGGATTGATTAAATGTATATGGTGTAGGAAATTATTTGGGTGATGTATACTTAGTATATGTGAATGTGTATTGAAATTTGAATGCTTGGAAATTATGGGAATGTAATGCATGAAATGGCAGCCTGGTTTGGTGAACCATAAGGATGTTATTTCATGTTTGGATTATAGAATATTAATACTGAATTGTGTTGGTTATTATGGCAGTTTGGGTATGTGTGTGATGGTGTGAAGTTGGACATATAAAAGTGTTATGGTTAGGTGATTGAATTGTTGTAAATTTGGTTTGAAAAAATTCTGTACTAAATGATGCACATTGAATGTAATTGTAAGCTGCCAAAATGACCTATAATATGTTGTGAATTATGTTTAGGTTATGGTACAACCAGAATTGTCTTGAATGTTGAGTTTGGTAAGTGTTAAAAGTGATCCTTAATGTGTATGAATTAAATGTAATAAGGCAGTTTGAGTTTTAGGCCTAGAACTTTAAGTGTGTGGCTCCAATTGGTATGAGACCAATTGGAGGTGAAACTAGGCACAAAATGTGCCAACTTTCATGAAGAAAGCTTGCCAAAATTCTGCTTGCAAGGTAGCTTGAAAAATGACCAAATCCGGATTAAGTGCAATTGAGGCCTAAAAATTGACCATTTGGGCAGCAGTTAGTATTTAGGCCATAACTCACTCAAAACAGATCCAATTGACCTGAAATTTTAACCATGAATAGTTAAGACCCATATCTACAAGTCTTATGAAGACACCAAAGCCCAGAAATGACCATAAGCAAGTCAAACAGCTTGCACAAGTTCGGGTCCAAAAACTGGCCGAACCTAAAATGACCTAAAGTGACCAATTTTGATGCAATTTGACCAGCAATAGTAAAATGACCATAACTTGGTCTACATAACTCAGAATGACCTGAAATTTTGCCCCGCGTTCCATAAGATATAGATCTACAAGTTTGTAGTTTTGACCGAAACCCAAAAACTGAGGGAACTAGGTCGTCCGGCTAGGTCAAATTAGTATCCTGGAATCCAGCAAATTGTAAGAAAATGCAAGATACATGGAAATGAGTTTGGTAACATGTACCAACCCTAAAAGGCTATCGAATGTGACATATTAGTAACATTAAAACCTAATTTACTTAGAATACATCGAGGGTCGACATATTAGGTTGACTAAGCAAATAATAGAATTCAGTGAATTAATTATCAAGCATTATCGTTAGAAACAGTTTAATTAAGTACTGAAACACTTCAAATTGTGTTTCTCAGTTAGCAAAGACTCAGGGAAAGGGAAGGAAACACTGAGTCAAGACCAGGAGACAGTTATCAGAGGTTTGTGCACAACAGTTATTTCTTTTGAATTTTTCAATTGAAATAAATTATGACTATTTGAATATTATTGTTTTTAATTATGGAAATGTGTTTGAATGGATACTTATTTCTTGAAAAGCATTGTAAATAGTTTGAAATTGTGAAAAATTGTTTGAATGATATTGATGGATACTTATTGCTTGAAAAGCATTGTAAATGGTTTGAAACTGTGGAAAAATTGATTTAGTGTGATTTGTGAAAATTGAAGTTAATTATGAATTGTGTTGCCATTTTGTGAATGAAATTATGACTTTGGAAATTTATTGGATTCTCACGAATCATTTGAATAAAATGTTTGAAATTGATTTTGTGTTTACACTTAGCATGACTGTATCATATCATTCCTTCTCCATTTATGGGGTTGTGATCGTTTATTTTCCTTCTCCATTTATGGAGTCGTGATCGTTTATTTTTCTCCCTCTCTGATTTACCAGTTGAGGTGATCGGATGAGTACTCATTATATAGCTAGCTCCCTTCCTCATTGATTTCTATTAGTGGGGTTGTGATTGCTTTGTCGTGGTGTACAACGCGGCATTGGTCGGAAATTTTATGTCATGGCTTAAGTTGTGTATGAATTGGCAACACTGTGTTCGTAAATTATTTGACTAAATTGTGTTATTATGAGCTTTGATAATTTGTGAAATGGAGTTTAAATTCTTATTGACATTCACTGTCTTTTGAATTTAACTACGTTTTGATTACTGAGATTTATTGTGATATTGTGTTAAATTCCTTATGACATTCATTGTCTTGAAATTAACTATGGTATTACGTATCCATCATTTATATGATTTATGAACTGTGATTTAGTTGTATTTGGTTAATGTTGTGCACCACTGAGACATTGTCTCAAATGATAGCTTTCATTGCTATCGCAGTAGACAGACAGTATGCAGACTAGGCTGCTAGTACATCCAGCGAGAGATTATCGAGTATAATGAGTATACCACATTTGCATTTTGTACTGTAATGTATGTTCACTGTATGTATATATTGTTCTTGGTTTTGAGCAGTTGTAAATTAAAATTGTACATTGAAGTTGTAAAATAAATTATGAGTTATTTTGACTTGTAAAATTTATACTATATTTCTTTTATCTCAGTCTTTGAAAAATTATTGTGGATTTGAGTTGAAAAACATATTATGTTGAATTATGTTGGAGTTTGAGATTGAGAAATATATTTGAAGTGCTTTTTACAGGTTTTCTGAAGAACTGTTTTATTTAAAATACAGAGGGCACTCTGCCAAAATTTTTACAGAAATTCCTAATAATTCAAATGTGTTATCTCTTTCACTTAAGTTCAAAAAAAAAATTTTCAACACCTGTAAATAGTGCTCACCACTGTAAATAAAAGTAAGAAAAGTTTTAAAATCCCTTGTAGTGTATTTAATGGGTTATCAGTAGACAAAGTTGGTAATTCATTAGGTATACTACGGGATCATGTTATACCTTACAGAGGGGTAGGGTGTGACATGTTTTAGTGTTATCAGAGCAAAGTTTTTAAATTCTGTTTGCACATGTTATTTGAATATTCTTTCTTTATAGTACAACTGCTCAATATCATTGTTTGATACATACAGTATATTACATTATAAAAATGCACTAACGGGAGGAAATCTCCTTGTGTTAATTGTTCGAGAGGTCTAAGATCCTCGAATTGACTATGGAGGAGGGTGATCGTTCAGTCAATCAATCGATAGAGGCTGAGGTACAAGTTGAGGCCCCAGCTCCACAAAATGTCGAAGGTTCGATCGTACCAGTTTATCGTACAAATTATCGCACAAATGGCCCAAAGAATGGCCACTTTCTTTCAACAAATGGTCGATAATCACACCCAAGCCCAAGTACAGACCCAACCCCCACAAGGGCAACATGAAATAGAGAAGAGGGAGAAACCTATGGGTCAGAGCTCAAGCAGTAATTTGGAGAAGAGAAAAGAATTTGAGGAGCCCCGAGCTTAGGGATATAACAGAGGTGGATCGTCAAGGCAGAGACCACCAAGGTCCAGTCGTCGAACAACTAGAAGTTCCTACCCTCCCTGCCAATGCGAAACTTGTGGAAGAAATCATGGTGGGATATGCTACAAGGCTATTGCAGCCTGTTATAACTGTGGAGGCACAGACACTTTGCCAAGGACCGCACAGAGTTGCAGAGTTGGACCACCTCCTACTACCGCAGAAGGGTCGATCAGAGCCCGTCACCGTAAGTTCACAACCACCCAGCAGAGGTAGAGGCAGGGGTAGAGGTAGCCCAGCAGGCAGCCAAGGCACAGTGAAACATTCAGAGCAAGACAGTGCTCCAGTTAGAATCTATGCAATGAGACAGAGGGAAGAGGCCGAGACATCTGATGTTGTGGCTGGTACCTTCTCAACTTTTAATCAATATGTGTTTGTGTTATTTGATCCAGGTTTTACCCATTCTTATGTGTGTGCTAGCATCATTGATTGCATTGTTGTTCCATGTACAAAAATGGACCTTGAGGTGCTAGTAACAAGTTCGCTAGGACAGGAGGTCAAGGTTAATAAAATGTATAGGGATTGTCCTTTGGTGATCCAAGGACACACTTTTCTGTCTGATTTCATTGAAAGGCCCTTCAGAGATTATGATATCATCTGGGGCATGGATTGGTTAGCCAGGCATCATGCCATGATTGACTGTAGGCTGAAGACAGTTATTTTTGGTCTCCCTTATTTCAGTGATGTGGTAATACATGGGGAGAGGCAGCTATTGCCATCAAACGTCATTTCGGCTGCACTAGCTAGAAAAATGATCAAAAAGGGGTGTGAAACATACTTGGCACATGTGGTAGACACCCAAGTGGGGAGTCCAGCATTGAAAGACATCCCTACAGTACATGACTTTCCAGATGTGTTTCCTGATGAATTGCTAGGATTACCTCTGGAAAGAGAAGTGCAGTTTGAAATTAATATTATGCCTGGTGTGGATCCAATCTCCATAACACCATATAGAATGGCACCAACAGAGTTGAAGGAGTCTGAATACTTTTATGTTAGTGTTAGAATTATATGTTCTATTGTTATTCCTTTACAGGGGAATAAATTTTGATGCATTAGTGATTAGTCCTTTAGGATAAGGATTGTGATAATAAGTGAAATTAGTTTTGGAAGAGTTTATCGGTGAAAAGTATTTTCTAACACACCATAAATTATAAAGCTAATTGGCGAGCCTACTTAATGTAAGGCAAGAGGACGTAAAAGTAAGATGCAGTAATGGAATTGCTCTAGATGAGGGCAAGGATGTTATCAAGTAGTAATTGCTAATGGATATTGTAATCAGAATAAGTTCGGATATCAGTGAATTCGAAAAGGATAAAAGATAGGAAAGTTTGATTTATTGGAATGTATCGTAGTAACTATGCAATGTTCTTGATGTTTATACTGTAAGCTATAGATTACAGTACTAACTTGAGATTATTGTGAAGAGCTACGTACTACCCGATAGTACACCTAAATGAGAATAGTTGCCAACGACATTTGTTTTGGTATAGTTATGCCAGGACAGAATTTAATTGTTAGAAATAAGTTTGAAAATCCTACTTAGGGATCTAAAACTCAAAAGTTAGAATATCGAAAGGTTATAGTTCAGTGCAAAAGGAAGTAAGTTATAAAATATTGACAGATAAAACGAGTTATGGAAGTAGAAATTTGAACAGTTGATTCATATATAACAAAGAAATATTACGAATGTGAGGAAAACTATGGACTAGAATGGTCAGAGGACCAATGACTAGATGAATGATTCTAACATGACCTCAAGGGTCGTTCAAGAAGGAACATGAACCGAAATATTAGATAGCACAATAGTAAGAGGAGATTGGTGTTATCCAAACAAATTAAACGTTGTATTAGATTGTTAAAAGTCTTATACAAATTTGAGGAAAAGAAGATTATACAATCGTATAGAAAGGAAAAAAATAAACGTATGACTATTGTAAGATGGCTATTGGGTAAAATTTCATGGACGAAATTTATTTTATGGGGGGGAGAATTGTAACACTCCTAAGTTCGGTAGTGCGTTCTACTGTTCCTATGACCAGTGTTGTCCGGACAGCTAGGATGCCTAGAACTACACTTCGTTATGATTGAGGAGACATAAAATAATGAAATACAAGAAAAGAGAATACAAGAAAAACAAAGAAAAAATAATAGCAAAGAAATGTAACCAAGTTAAGCGAGCCGAGAACCCTAGCGATGGTGATCAAGACTCGAAGTCACGGCGTGGACCGTTGACTAGCCTCGACCGCGGAACCCCAAAAATATTTTTAGGACTTAAATAGACACCTATTGAAATACAAATACCATTAGAAATACTAAATAAAAATTAAATAATTAGTACAAAGAAAAGTGAGAAATCGAAAAATGGACAAAACCCGGTGTTACCGAAAAATAGGGAATGCAACCCGAACAGGAGCATTGTGGTCATTTGACACCCCGAGTTGTCTTTTGACCTAAATGTCCATTAAAAATACATGATATTACACTTGGAAAATGTCATAAAAAATTAAATTAGTGGTACCTAATGTAAATAGCAAAAATGGAAAGCTTAATGTGGGAAAATGAAATCTTGGATTAAACTAATAATTTATTTTGACATAGTGCTCCACTAATTCATCAAAGTGGACCACTACCACTTCATTTGGACAGCAGATCATCTTCTTCCTCACTTCTCCAAGAACCAGCCAAATTGCTCCCAAGAAGATCCACCATTGACGTCCATTTGAAAGCTTCATGCAAGCTTGATTTAAGCTTCCTTCTTTGCACCTTCCTTCATTAAAGTTAATCCTCACACCATGGGCAGTAGATAGGCAACAAGAAAACCAAGTTTTGGAGAGGTTTTGAAGAATTTCCAAAGTGGTAAGTTTGTGTTTTTTATTATTGTTTCATTAAAGTTTGGAAGGATGTTATGGGTGTTTGATTTATGGAGAAATTTTTGAGGTTTGATGTTTAAAGGGGGAAGTGTACTTTTGGCAGCCATGGAAACACCTTGAAGACAGTTTATTTTTGCTTGTAAATGGTGAATTAAAGGATTGATTAAATGTATATGGTGTAGGAAATTATTTGGGTGATGTATACTTAGTATATGTGAATGTGTATTGAAATTTGAATACTTGGAAATTATGGGAATATAATGCATGAAATGGCAGCCTGGTTTGGTGAACCATAAGGATGTTATTTCATGTTTGGATTATAGAATATTAATATTGAATTGTGTTGGTTATTATGGCAGTTTGGGTATGTGTGTGATGGTGTGAAGTTGGACATGTAAAAGTGTTATGGTTAGGTGATTGAATTGTTGTAAATTTGGTTTGAAAAAAATTCTGTACTAAATAATGCACATTGAATGTAATTGTAAGCTGCCAAAATGACCTATAATATGTTGTGAATTATGTTTAGGTTATGGTACAACCAGAATTGGCTTGAATGTTGAGTTTGGTAAGTGTTAAAAGTGATCCTTGATGTGTATGAAAGAAATGCAATAAGGCAGTTTGAGTTTTAGGCCTAGAACTTTAAGTGTGTGGCTCCAATTGGTATGAGACCAATTGGAGATGAAACTAGGCACAAAATGTGCCAACTTTGATGAAGAAAGCTTGCCAAAATTCTGCTTGCAAGGTAGCTTGAAAAATGACCAAATCCGGATTAAGTGCAATTGAGGCCTGAAAATTGACCATTTGGGCAGCAGTTAGTGTTTAGACCATAACTCACTCAAAACAGGTCTAATCAACCTGAAATTTTAACCATGAATAGTTAAGACCCATATCTACAAGTCTTATGAAGACACCAAAGCCCAGAAATGACCATAAGCAAGTCAAACAGCTTGAACAAGTTCGGGTCCAAAAACTGGCCGAACCTAAAATGACCTAAAGTGACATAAAGTGACCAATTTTGATGCAATTTGACCAGCAATAGTAAAATGACCATAACTTGGTCTACTTAACTCAGAATGACCTGAAATTTTGCCCCGCGTTCTATAAAACATAGATCTACAAGTTTGTAGTTTTGACCGAAACCCGAAAACCGAGGGAACTAGGTCGTCCGGCTAGGTCAAACTAGTATTCTGGAATCCAGCAAATTGCAAGAAAATGCAAGATACATGGAAATGAGTTTGGTAACATGTACCAACCCTAAAAGGCTATCGAATGTGACATATTAGTAACATTAAAACCTAATTTACTTAGAATACATCGAGGGTAGACATATTAGGTTGACTAAGCAAATAATAGAATTCAGTGAATTAATTATCAAGTATTATCGTTAGAGACAGTTTAATTAAGTACTGAAACACTTCAAATTGTGTTTCTCAGTTAGCAAAGACTCAGGGAAAGGGAAGAAAACACTGAGTCAAGACCAGGAGATAGTTATCAGAGGTTTGTGCACAACAGTTATTTCTTTTGAAGTTTTCAATTGAAATAAATTATGACTATTTGAATATTATTGTTTTTAATTATGGAAATGTATTTGAATGGATACTTATTTCTTGAAAAGCATTATAAATAGTTTGAAATTGTGAAAAATTGTTTGAATGATATTGATGGATACTTATTGCTTGAAAAGCATTGTAAATGGTTTGAAACTGTGGAAAAATTGATTTAGTGTGATTTGTGAAAATTGAAGTTAATTATGAATTGTGTTGCCATTTTGTGAATAAAATTATGACTTTGGAAATTTATTGGATTCTCACGAATCATTTGAATAAAATGTTTGGAATTGATTTTGTGTTCACACTTAGCATGACAGTATCATATCATTCCTTCTCCATTTATGGGGTTGTGATCGTTTATTTTCCTTCTCCATTTATGGAGTCGTGATCGTTTATTTTTCTCCCTCTCTGGTTTACCAGTTGAGGTGATCGGATGAGTACTCATTATATAGCTAGCTCCCTTCCTCATTGATTTCGATTAGTGGGGTTGTGATTGCTTTGTCGTGGTGTACAATGCGGCATTGATCGGAAATTTTGTGTCATGGCTTAAGTTGTGTATGAATTGGCAACACTGTGTTTGTAAATTATTTGACTAAATTGTGTTATTATGAGCTTTGATAATTTATGAAATGGAGTTTAAATTCTTATTGACATTCACTGTCTTTTGAATTTAACTACGTTTTGATTACTGAGATTTATTATGATATTGTGTTAAATTCCTTATGACAATCATTATCTTGAAATTAACTATGGTTTTACGTATCCATCATTTATATGATTTATGAACTGTGATTTAAAGTTGTATTTGGTTAATGTTGTGCACCACTGAGATATTGTCTCAGCGATAGCTTTTCATTGCTGTCGTAGGTAGATAGACGGACAGGGCAGCAGACTAGGCTGCTAGTACATCTAGCGAGAGATTATCGGGTATAATGAGTATACCACATTTGCATTTTGTACTGTAATGTATGTTCACTGTATGTACATATTATTCTTGGTTTTGAGCAGTTGTAAATTAAAATTGTACATTAAAGTTGTAAAATAAATTATGAGTTATTTTGACTTGTAAAATTTGTACTATATTTCCTTTATCTCAGTCTTTGAAAATTATTATGGATTTGAGTTGAAAAACATATTGTGTTGAATTATGTTGGAGTTTGAGATTGAGAAATATATTTGAAGTGCTTTTTACAGGTTTCTGAAGAACTGTTTTATTTAAAATACAAAGGGCACTCTGCCAAAATTTTTACAGAAATTCCTAATAATTCAAATGTGTTATCTTTTTCACTTAAGTTAAAAAAAAAAAATTTCAACACCTGTAAATAGTGCTCACCACTGTAAATAAAAGTAAGAAAAGTTTTAAAATCCCTTGTAGTGTATTTAATGGGTTATCAGTAGACGAAGTTGGTAATTCATTAGGTATACTACGGGATCATGTTATACCTTACAGAGGGGTAGGGTGTGACAATAAACACTAGTAACAGAGATAAATAGCTTGTTTGGACGTCCTATGCTCTAATACTAAGATGATAAGCACTCACAAGCAGCACTCAAGTTCATCCATCCAACAAGGCAGTAGTTGCACTTACTCAACACAATATCAACCAATGTGCTAAGGCACTAAGAAGAAATGCAGATGAAAGAAATTGATTTAATCAAGCATCAAGATACAATTAAAACATGTCTAAGAGCACCTTGATCATCAAAATAAGACAAGAAATGTGATTAGGTTGCCTGAATCCAAGTTCTTACAAGAAACAAGGAAAAAAAATTTTCATAGCTCACTCATTCTAATGGTGGCTGAATTTACTCTCTTTCTCTCAATATGAATCTGATCTGAAAAACCCTAAAATGAAGAAGACAAATATATATAGGTGGTGCCAACAGAATTCTGCCTACATGGCACTATAGGGCAAAAGAAATGCAGTTCATTTCCCTTAAAATGTGGCAGAAAGAATGGATAGAAGCTTCCAGATTTGGGACCACAAGGAAAGGCTTCATTCTTCATGTGACAAGTGGCACAATCTGTTCACTTCTTATTTCAAGTGGCTGAATTACCTCAAGCCATGTGTACAAGTGAGATGGCAGCCAAGTAATTATGTGAGTGCCATGTCACCACTTGGATACTGATGTGGCACCATGTGCATGCCATGTCACCACTTGGATGCTAATGTGGCACATGTCACTACTTGGATGCTGATGTGGCACACGTCACTACTTGGATGCTAATGTGGCACCGTGTGGCATGCCATGTCACTACATGGATGATGACGTGGCACCGTGAGGCATGTCTCCATTGCCGATTTGGGCTAACATGATCCACTTGGTCTTTAATAGTAAGCATGACAGTCCCATGTGATTGGCATAAGTCTGCTGGTGCCTCCAATGCTCAAAGATCAGATTTTGAAGTTTCCTTGCCCTTGCTCTAGTAATGGGGCCTCTGAACAATGGAAGTGGTTCTAGTGGCTCCTCATTATCAATAAAGTGAATAGTAATCACAATATTATTAAATATAATAACTCAAACCTTAGGACACTTCATAAATAACTTAAGTATATATACTGCAATTATTGGATCAGTTATTGGAAACATCTAGGATGAGTATTGAAACACTTTAATTATATGTTTTAGTTGAAAAGGAGCCTTCTAAGAAAAGATATAGATTGGGTTAAGTCAAGGCAAGTAAAGAAGGTTTGTGCACAACTGACTCTTTTAATTGTTTTCTACTTTGAAATGAATTTGAATAAGTTTATATAAATGTTTTATGATTCTTATGGTATTAAGAACTTTAAATTGTTGAATGAAATTGTGTGAATCAAATATGATTTTCCTATGCATCTAAAGAATTATTTACATTATTTTGAAAGTTGTGAATTGTGAAATAACTTGGTATTATGGAAAGGCAGATGTTGGCCCTTGATTTCATTGTAGTAAGGGGGTGGGCCAGTATTTGAATGTCTTTAGAAGTATTTTGCGAACTTGATGTGTTGCCAACCTTGTGCATGAATTTACCATAATTGAATGTGTTTATTCATTTTATAAATATATTTTGTGAATGAAATTTCTTTAAATATGTTTTGAAGCCACAGTTGACATGGCAGTATGCTTTGTGTTTTTCATAAGCTTGTCTAGTGAGATATATCCTCCACTTATTGGGGTTGAGTTTCTTCCTTTCTGGCTTGCCAGTTGAGGAAGAGTTTGGATGAGTACTCATATATACTAGCTAGTCTTTGTTCCTCCCTTTAGCTTTGGTTATTGGGAGAGTTTGCTTTATCGTGGTGTACAACACGACATTAATCGTGAAATTTTGTGTCATGGGTCTAACTGTGCGAATTGTTGGCAACACCCTTAAATTATGCATACTTTGATAAAATGTGATTGGAATAATTAATTGCTAATGGTTGAAAAATACTATATTGTTTTCATGGTTCAAGAGAAATGTGATTAGACTATTATTACTTGACCAAAATGTCATTCAAACGAATGATTTGCATAATTGAAAATATAATGTTGATTTTATAAATTTTGAAGAATTTAGAGATTCCAAGCTCTTTATTATGATTTGTCAAAGCATGTTTTGCATTACGTTTTTTTTTTTAAATTATTAGTTATGTACTACTGAGTTCACCGCTCAGCGATAGCTTTGTATGCTGTCGCAGGTGAAAGGAAATATAGGGCAGCTAAATGAGATCACTTGAAATTGTAACTTGAAAACTTTTTGAGACTATCTTCGGGAATATTATAGGTAAACTCTTGCACATTAAGTTTTGATGTGATCATGTAATTATATATATGTAACCCCATTCAAGCAGTTGTACAGAAACACTTGTAATATTATTTGCGATTGTAATCAAATGTAAATTTTATAATATTAATTTTGTTATCTCAATGAATGCAACCATTTAAATTTCTTCCTGAGTATTGTAAATAATGAATTAATTTTCTTTAAATGAGAATTATTGAGAATGAGTTGATTGAGTTCCCATTTAGACATGATATATTTTTTGTAAATCGTTTTTCAATAGATTATGAAGAACTGTTTTTGTATAATTTTAGCCGTAACCACACAAAATTTTCGCAAAATTTTAAAAATGCCTAACTATTTTCAAATAAGTCTTATAACACATACTCGAATTGAAAACATTTAAATTAAATTTTTATCACTACGCCAAACCTTAAATTGAAATTTGTTTTGCCAAAATTCCTTATAGTATATTTACTAGATTATCGATGGGCGAAGTTTGGTAATTTATTAAGTATACTATGAGATCATGCTACATCTTACTGGAGGGTAAGGTGTGACATTTTGGATTTGAGTTTAAGTACTCAACCAGTAGATCTCCCATGTAATTAAAATTTTAGCCAAAGATATATATGAAAAAAAATTGAGTTTGGACGAATTTGGATAGTATGTGAATAATGATAAATGAATTTGGGATGAGTTGGATAATGAAAAATATATTTTTTAATCAAATTTAGGATGAATTCAAATAATATATATATATATATATATATATATATATATATATATATATATATATATACACATATATTGATTTAATTAAAATAGAAATCTCATAATTTTTTTTTTCTCGAAGATATAACTATTTCATTAAAGGATGCAATTCAACATATTACAATACAAGGGCCAATTCATAGACTAGCCCCGAAAGCTATAAGCAAGGAGGCTCAACAACTCAGTTCAACCATCAATTTAATATACCTATCTAAACAGGGCTTATACCTATTATGTAGACCAAAGGAAAAAACCATAGCCTTTTTTTGCACTTAACGCTACTGCACGCCTTTGCTCCTCATGCAAGAAAGCACTGGGTAGAAAGAAGATACAAGATTTGGATACAAGAAAAGCCGGTCTATTGGAAAAGAAGATTCCCATACTGATCACCCGAAACTACAAGAGAGGCTATACTGGACATTTTTAAAAGAGCCAAAGAAGCAAGACATCGGCACCAAAAAGAGGCAATGGACAATGGCAGTGGGGCTCTTCGGCGTCCCACTCGCACCTTCTGGGCCAACCTTTTTGATTGCATCCCACGAGCAGCCACCACCAAACTGATCCCTTGCCTTGCAAGACTAAAAGAGCTCACACTGACTCAAACTGCTTCCATAAACCACACAATGCCAAGAGGAAGTAAAAAAAGGACAAAAATCAAAGAAGCTCATTCTCTTATTGGCTGAAGAACGACTAGATACAAGCCAATAACACAACATATCATGGGTCACCAATTTCATCTCACAACCAACCCACGCAGAGAGGCAACAACCCATGTAACTCAGGTAGATTTGTCTTCTTCCTTCACCAGATTAGCACCAATTTGCAAGCAAAAGGAAAAAAACGAAAGGTTATTTATAGCCTTACCCAGAGAAGGGGAAAGAGAAACCCACTTTGCGAGAAGGGAGAACTAGCCGTTTCCTACCCCTTCTGGGGCGGGGGAAGACCACCAAATGGCAAAAGAAGACGGCTACACCATAGGAAAAAAATGAAAATTGAGAGAAAATTTCTCTATTAAAGATAAAGAGAGTTTGGCTATGCCCTTAGAGGATCATACTTTGAAGAAATTATATCATACCCTTGCTATTTCATATAAGATTAACAAATAAAATAATAAACTAATCATAATATAACAATTAGATGAAAAAGTAGTTATAATTTCTTAAAAATAATAATTATTTTTAACACATAAAAAAATAACTATTTTATGAAACCACTATTTTTGATTTGTTATTATTACATTAATTTTAACATAATAAGAAAATAATTGTTTTATGAAATCACCATTATTAATTTGTTATTATTATATTAATTTATTATTTCGTATAGGGTATTTTATATGAAATTAGGATGGTAGCATATTATTACTTCATAATTTGATAGTGATCATCCTGTCATCACATTCCATACCAAAATCCAACTAAGCATTTTTTTTTTTTAAAAAAGAACTCAGCTTAACATATGATAGCTTAGTATATGATATCCCAAATGGAAATACATGGGACGCTATACCTGACACTTCACTGCCAACTCAAGTGCTTAGCCATTTCGTTTGGTTTGTTTCAATTTTTATTATCATGCTCTTCACACTGGACCCCACACTCCCGCGACAAATAAGTTCACCATTCCCCCGGGTAGGTGCTGCTCGCTTCTTGCACTCCATACAAGGAAGATACTACTAGCCCTCTCTTCCCTAAAACCTGTCCACCTACATCTGCACAGACCACGTCAGCCAGTTGTAGGGTCCGCTCTGCTTTCTTACTAATGAAAATAGATCTAAAGTTGGTTGCAGTAGGCAGTCAGTCTATTACATTTCAGATTCCCAATTTTGACTTCTTTTTTTTTTTTTAATTTTAAATGCAGTTATATCATAAAGAGGAAGTTGCAGACAATATGCCGTGTTTGGATAAGATTAAATAATGCAGTAAATTCATGCATATGGGTTTGGGGAACTCCGAAGGCTTTGGGATATTACATCTTGTTTTTAGCCCGTTCTTCAGCAGTGCCAGCGGCGACCACTCGCCGCTTCGCTGTCAAACAATGACCTTTTGTAATCGCGAAAAGCCGTTTTGTCATCTCCTCCAATGATATCTATCCACGTTTCATCCTCATCGCTTCACCCTACCAAACCCAGTTTATCCTCTTCATGATGCGAGTCCTCTATCTGCTGGTGTGGTGTAAGGAAACTTCTTCATGACCAATTTGTGAGCGGCACGTGGTATTTTCTTTTAATTCAAAATATAATCCTTATTTTTTTGTCCTAATTAATAATTATGTAAGGAGATATTTTAATTTATCTTCTCACCTCGTGAACGAGGACCTGCGCGAAAAAGCTCCTTAGCTATTCTTTCCTCTTTTTTTTTTTTTTTTTTTTTTTTAATTTTCCATGATTATCTTTTTTTTTCTTCCTAATTCTCTAGCTCTCATTGAATATAAGGAAATTATTGAGTGTATCCATTATGTATTCATAGGCGGGAAACAACGTAATTTTAATTAATATAATATTTATAGATTGATCCAGTATATATATTTAGATATAAAAAAAATTTATTACTCATACAATAATATGAATTCCAAATTTAAAAAGAAATTATTATTTTTTTTAATATGTTGTAAGAGTATGGGATTATGATTTCAATAGAATCAAATCGAAATTTTAGTATGATTTTATTTTAATTTTTAAAATTTGAATTTAATTTAATTTTTAATACTTCAACTTTAATTTGATATAATTTTAATATAATTTTTATCAATTCAATTTGAAACATTAAAAAATCTTATACCTTAAATATATTATAATGCTTAACATTCACATATTTCTATGACTACCATTATATACTTCCATAAATCTTTCTAAATTCTATCTTTGGGTTTTTAATGAGTGCAGTATTGTATTTGGTAAGATCTATTAAATATATTTATTTATTATTTTAATGAGAGATTAATTGAGTGGTAATGCACACTTATACTCTATGTTTAGAGACAAATATGAATAGTAGAGTTGCTATTCGTGAAAAAGATTTAACATAATAGCACTCTAATATGATTAGTTTTTTGTTCAATAGTAAAATAGGGTGAAAAAATATTTTTTATATTTTTTCAAATATAAATAATAAATATATTTAATAAATCTTAATAAATTATAGTCGTTAAAAAATGTTTTAATTTTTATTTCTATCAATTTTTTTGTCAATTTTATTTCCATCAAGTTAAGGAGAGTAGTCTCTTATTCATTAATTTCCGGATTAGGATAATTAATTTCACAAAATTAATTTCTAGAACCGAGTGGGCTTATGCATCACGCATGTTTGCCACCTTGTGATAGGCTTGGTTGGCAGAGAAGGTTTATAGCAAAGGGTGACGGCAACAGAGTGCCGTCATCTTAGGCAGCTTAAGCCTGCGAATTATTTAATAAAAAATTCAAAGGTTTATCTAGTTTGACGCAGCAACTACTTTATAATAACAACTAATTAGCAGATCCACGATTTTCATGTTTAAGTTGCTCGAGATGATCCTCATCAATTATCATCAACCCTGGACCAAGAGTTTGTACTCCGCATATGCTTTTTGCTTCCATCTACTACTTAATTTATACTCTTAATTAAGAAGATTTTATTCTTGTAAATTCGAATATGCTAGTTTTCAACTTGAATTATAATAGATATTAATTCACTTCTTTGAATGAATTTAATTAAGGACAACTCTCATGCTTGTTTGCCTATACGCATTAAAAGAAAGAAAAAAAAAAAATTAGTTTTCATGTATTATATCATGAAAATTAACGTAATTACAAAGCAATATATTAAAGAAGTAATTTAGTTTTTTTTTTTAAAGATAATTAAGAAGTAATTAGGTTATATTTGTATTAACACAAGTGGCTAGTTATTTCTTGTTTACCAAGTACAATAACGACCTGCTATATGTAATACTGAATATAAGTTAATTATTAGAAATATCTGAAAAATAATATTTTTTTTATAAAAAATAAATTTTTTATAATATAAATAATAAATTTTATATAATTATAAGGGATAATATATATATAAAAAAATATATTTAATAATTTGGCACTGGCTTGGGTGATCCTAATCTTATTGTTGTTGAATGAGGTTCGGCCAAGTGGCACAACAATGACAGAAAGAACCATCAAATGATTGCGAACTTGATTCTTTGCTAGCTAGGCCCGAATGTATATGTGTTAGTGAAAAACACTTGGTCGAATTGAAATCTCAATCTAACCGTGCATCTCATTATTATTATTATTATTATTATTATTATTATTATTATTATTATTATTATTGTTATTGAGATGAGAGATGGACTATACATAAAGTTTATCGTTTTTAATTTTATAATAGAGATTACTCTCTTTAATTTAATATTTGTAATATATATTTGATATTATTATTAGAATTGTTAATAAAAAATATTTTTTAAAATATATTAATTAAAAAGTAATTTAAAATTTAAATTTATTATATTTTAATTATAAAAATTTTAAAATAATTAACTTTAATAATATTTAAAATAATATTTTTTAAAAAATATATTTTTTATCTCTCGACTTTAACTTTAAACGGATCTTAGTAAGTTGAGTTAATTGGCTTAATATTTAGTTTTTTTTATTATTTTATTTTGAAAATTGAACATGAACAATTTTTATATTTTGATTATTATACAAATGATAGACTTGGTGTATCATCATTAGCTTATTTTCTACCCTCCTAAGATATAATGTATATTATTTTATTGCATTTTTTAAGATGTATTTTAATTTGTGCATTTTTTTTAATACTTTTGCATGGTCATCAAATAAATTTTTTCTTTAAAAATAATTGAACAAATCAATTAATTCATGTAATATATACAATCATCAAAATTTTCTAGATATGTAAATCCAATCAATTAAAAATTAAAATATTAAAAAAAATTTTAAGATTTTATTTATTTCACGAAGAATAATTTGAATATAGAAAATATTTTTCATAAAAATATTTTTTATTATTAGATTATAATATTAAATTAATGGTATATATTTATGTTATGTATATATAAATATTTTTACATTTTAATAAGATTATCAAAGTTTTTTTTTTAAAAAATAACTTATTCTCTTAAAAAGAGCAAATTATTTTCTCTAAAAATATTTAACTTTTTATTTAATTAAAAAAATATTTTTTATTAACTTATTTTTTTAATATTTCAAATACTAAAAAATATTTTTCATAAAACAATCAAAACTTATACAATCACAATTTTTTTAGTAAATGATTGGAAAAATGAAAACTCGGACCTAAATTTGGTTAGACTCCATTACAATTAAGATCAAATATTAACAAAAAGTGTCACTTTAATGCAAAATAATTAAGAGGCCACATTTTATGAAATATCATGTTCTCATCGTTGTTCCTATTCATTTTCCACCTTACAAGCCAACATCAACGGAAAAAAAGTAAGGTGCTTTTCTTAAAACTTTCTCCTGAGTCCCATTATGGAACGGTTGCAAAGCCAAACCAACTCAACTTACCTATTTTGTGTACCTCATTAGTCCCTATATCTAATGTTGAAATTACTTTTTTGACCTTCATTTTTGACGCTTGCTCCAAGGGTTGAGGAGTCGCATTCTTTTGGGTTTTACATTATGCCATATTTTCTAACCGCTCGATGCTCATGACCGATTTAAAGTCGGTGCCACATCTAATGTCGCCTTTGAAGATGAAGCTAGGCCAAATGACCAAAATAACCGAGACCTAACCATTTATTTATAGAATCAATACGAGGGGTCTTTTTCCTCCAGAGTTATCCAAAACCTGTGGGCTCTCAGAATATGCTACTTTGTACCTTTTGATCGTGAGTGGAGTCTTTAAGAGAATGGTGTGGGATCATTGGCCGAATGGTGTGGCTATATTAAGTTATAGGAGAAATTATTTTTGCCCTCAAGTATGGAAAATGTTAGAATACGCTGCCATGTATTTTATCATAATCACTATTAATTCCAGAATGATTTAATCTGTCTTGATTTAATAATTAAAAATATATCAATCACCTAATATTTAAGTTTAAATTTTTATTTTTTTAAATTTTTATTAAATATTTTATAATTTATTTAATTTAATTTAGTTTAATAATCGAAGATTTACGTTTGAATCTCCACTCTCCATTTCTTCACTAAAATAATATTTTACAATTTTCCTAATAAAAACATATATATACTTAAGATTTAATACTTAAAATTTTCAAATCAATTATTAAATATTAGTATTTAATAATTAATTATTAAATAAAAAATATTAATAACTCAAAAAAACAATTACTTTTAATAACTTAATTTGGAGATACTAATTTATAATTACGATATTGATACTATATTTTAATTGATTAATAACTGCTAATTTAAATAAATGCTCATTCAAATTTAAAAATTCATAATTAAAAGAAATTTTAATTAAAATTAGATTACGTTGCATATAAATTTTTTTTATACTCTATATTAAATTAATATTTAATACTATCACATTTAAATTTTTTTTAGTTCATTATTAAAAATCAGAAGACATTATCTGCGGTTTTTTTATTAGGGAATATTTATAAATAATTTTTTAAATAATGGAATTACAGCAGAAATCATGATACGTTGAATAGAAGTGACGGTACATGAAACTTGATAGATGCTTTATGCACAATGAAATTACTCTACTAAATTACTATTTTTATTTTCTTAAAGGATAATCTAAACCAACAGGCAAAGGGGATCGGCTGGAAATCCACGTCGGCGTGATTTCATCAATTGGCGCACTACGCCCGTTAAACATTCCGCGAACACAAAATACATCTAGACTATACAGATAGATATAATTAAAAAAAAAAAAAAAAAACCTTAAAATACATGTTTATATCGAGAGAAAACACATACAAACACAGCACAGCAAAGCAGCAAACGAAACCAAACCTCTCCGCTGCCTCGTAGAAATCCATAAATTTTAATTTTCTGCTTCTCCAAGATAAAACCCAGTTTCTTCCTCGTAACGTAGAACACCTCAAAGAAAATCGTTAATCTTTTGTCTCGCATTTTTATTTTATTTTATTTTATTTTTTAATTTTGATTCTTTTCTTCTTTGGCCTCCTCCAAATGGTTGTTATGATGGAGGATAATGAGAGTTGTGGAAGCAGAGTTAATGATACAACGACGTCGTCTTCGACTTCGCTGTCGCCGTCGCCTTCACTTGTGCAGGGACGGCAACAGAGACAGAAGCTAGAGGTGTACAATGAGGTTCTTCGTCGGCTCAAACAATCCAACAATGAAGAGGCTAATCGGCCTGGTTTCGACGATGAACTCTGGGCTCACTTTCATCGTCTTCCTACTCGGTACCTTTACTTTTTCTTTCATGCGTACTTGTTTGTGTTTCTATATATGTAGTGTGTAGTTATGACGATTGAGGTTTTTGCTTGATGGATTTGGTGCTGGTTAGCTATTGAGATTCGGATATGGAAATTACGATTTTTTTGTTCTTTTTCAAACTTTTAAATTTAGTTTATAAAACTTTAATGTGTTGGTTATGTGTGTGTGTGATTTGAGTTTTGTGGATTAGCTTCGTGTTGGTAGTTAATTTAAAGTTTCTAAGATTTGAACGAACTCAGAAAAAGCAGATTTGATATATTATTTTCTAGTTGTTGATTACAAATATCAGATAATTTTAGGGGGTTTAATAGGCATTTCAAGCGCTTGTACTGTTCACTTTCGTTCCTTCCCTTTGTTAGTTATTAAATTGGCGTTTAAGTGCTTGATCTTATGTGTTGCAGATATGCATTGGATGTGAATGTGGAGAGGGCGGAAGACGTACTTATGCACAAGAGATTATTGCAATTGGCTCATGATCCCGATAATAGACCTTCCATTGAAATCCGCCTAGTGCAGGTGACTTGATTCAATAAGTTTACAACTAAGCATGCCCAATGCCATGATTGATTAGTTAATTGATTAGCCTTTAGGTTTATTGATGCTTGGTGCTATGAACAACTGTTGTGTCTTTTATCGGAAAAACTACATGCACTCGGTATTTGGAGACTAATGCAATCAATACTGCTATTTATATTTGAGCTTTTCCCCTTTCTATTTTCTTTTACTCATTTTATATGGGGTTGAAGGATATTCTCACCGATGATGTGATGTTTTTAAAATTTGCAAATGATTAGGCCCCACCCGTGAAATCCTTTTAGACTGCAAAGAAGCGTTCATAATATCACTTGAAGTTGGGTTCATAATATCACATGTTGCTTGGTCAATATTTTTTCCTTTGGTATTTTAGATTCAGTACTCATTTACTGGCTATGAAGTATCTGGGTTGTAGAAAGTTATTAAATGTGCTGAACTGCAAACTTTAGCTTGGCTTGATACAATGATCATGGTAAAAGAAAAAGTGTTTTGATCCTCACTTGTCATAAATCACAAGTTATGACTGGAGTTGACTTGGTTTGACTCAGATTAGGTTGGCTAAAGCCTAATTTGACTTGAATTTTTCAGCACTTTCTTTTTTAAATTCTGCCAATCTGAATTTATCTTTGCTTCTCCTGGAAATACCACTTTCATATTATCTTTATGGCGATTATGGTTAAAAAAAATTTTTTGCTGGAATTTTGATATACTGTAAAGTAAAATACATAGTGCACTATCTTTCCATTTTTTTTTATTATTAGTATTTTTATTTTTTCATGAATGTGCACTATGTTTTCTAAATTTGGTTCAACATTGCTTGTATACAATGAAGTTTTGATTGATAAGCAATCATTGACAGCTTAGCTTATATTTTCATTAGCTAGAATTATTGTGATGTGTGTTGATTGGCTTGGATTTGATTGCATTTTGAATGTTGGTTAAGTTCAGGAAGCAAAAACAATGATGCTAATGTACTTCCATGTGGGACTGGTGGGATGATTTCTTTTTTTCCTTTTTTTGTTTCTATTTTTCACCTTGCAAACAAGAATCATGAATATGCTTAACTATGATTTTGGGAGATCTTTGATAAATGCAATTGACATTAGTGACTTTATATTTCACTGCCGGCTCACAATGGGCTAATTATCTGCATAGATCCTAACATTTTCAAATTATTTCGTATCCTATCTTTGTCCTTGAATGCTCTTTTTGATGCAGGATGGAAGTGTGGTAACTAGGTTAGATCACTTCTAGTCTTCTACATCTTAAGCATCCTTGATCCACAAGGAAAAAAAGTATGGAGTTCATTGCAGAATAGAAGACTGAATTTTATTGATAATTGGCTCTCTCTTTTTGTAATACATAAGATAAGTATTAATAAGAACAGAAATTTTGTAGTTAGACTAGAAATTACTAAAATAGAAATGCTGAACACTCTAGGAATACTTAGTGCTTAAGGAAAATAAAACATAAACTACTAAAATAAGTAAGCAATAATCCCACACTAGTTTTAGCAATAATAAAATTATTATTGTAGATGAAAGGATTCCCTGTATCACTTTTATTGCAAGATGCTGTAGATTGATATGAATTGTCATGTTGAAGATGTGCAAAATGAATTTTGTATACCAAAGAAAACTTCAAGTTCCTATTAGGGGATTGTCATCTTATTGAGATTGGAGTTCTGAACTTTATGCTGAAGAAAGGTTTAAACCTTTGTGTGTCTCTTTTTACGAACTAATTTATAGTGGCAAACTTTACAGCAGCTAGTAATTAAAAAAAATAGGAAGTTCATAGCACATTGGTATCGACCTTCATTATGGTGTAGATCATTTGTGTAGATAAAAATACTCAGTATCTGAATTTTAATAGTAAAAAATATGCGGCAAGTTAGGCGCAAAAAACAACTTTGGAAAGCGAATCCATATAGCCGACCCCAAATTTTTTGGATAAAGGCTAAGTTGAGTTGAGTTGAGTTAAGATTTTGGATTTTCTGGTGAATAGTCTAGTAGGTCATTTTCCACTCAAGTAGTTTCTATGAAATTTCAATGCTGTTGGAAATGCATGGCCATTGCTTTCTCTCTGTTAAGAGTGAAAATGTGTTTGTTTATCACTAGCATAGCTGTCATTTCTTGTATATTAATGTTGTTATATAGTATTTAGTTAATAAATACATTTTGATGATATTTTTCACAGATGGCGTATTGCAGTTGCTAATTTATTTGTCTGCTTTCATTGAGTTTTGGATCACTAGGTTAAGAAGTCAAATTGATGTCTCTTAGTGAAAATTTACATTTTCCATCTTCTAATCATTATTTGTTAATCATTTTGTGTTCCGAGTGTAAAATTTCCATTGGATATGTATTACAAATTTAATTTCTTTCGTCTCTTTTTACCCTCCACAGAACTTATTAATTTGTTGTCTGCAATTTTGCTGATTGGAACTCTTATGATTTATCAACTAATTTATCTTCTGTGCAGGTTCATTCTGTTTCTGATGGGAATTTAGCTGCTTCTAAGCTTTCAGACTCACCTCATAAAGGAGATGCCCAAAATAGTAGAAAGAGGTGTGATATTCTCTATTAGATCATTGTGTTTCCCGGAGCCCAGATCAAGTGTAAAATCTGAGCATGGACTTCATTCCATTTATCTTGTATTTTTGTTGTGTATTTCCCTTAAATGATTGTCATTAATAATGCTGACATCCCTAGTTGGTTTCAA
Source organism: Hevea brasiliensis (assembly GCF_030052815.1). Taxonomy (NCBI): domain Eukaryota; kingdom Viridiplantae; phylum Streptophyta; class Magnoliopsida; order Malpighiales; family Euphorbiaceae; genus Hevea; species Hevea brasiliensis. Next base: position 101,314,323 of record NC_079493.1, read on the forward strand.
TGGTCAGCATACATCCACCACCTGCCTTTGGTTCATCACCTAACCTTGAAGCGCTTGCACTTGAAGCAACTAAATATGAAAATGATGATGGTGATAATTCTGTGCATGCAAATTCAAAGTTCTCTCGGTAATTCTCAATCAAAACATGTTCTGTAGGCTATAGTTCATAATGTTTTAGTTTTCCTGGAATTAAAAAAGTTTTTCAACTCTTTTAGGTAGTCTTAATAATTAATTGTTTTTTCTGTATTAGAGGAATAAAAATTTGACAAAAAGTGTTTCAGTGTGTTGAAAGAAATAATGCTTCATGCTATTGTTCCTATTCCTTGACAAAACGTTGAGAGGTGGAGGTAGTTGAGGGGCGTATGCAGTTGTTATTTCACTGAATCAACTCTCAATTGTATACACACACATATACATACAAAGGGGGAGAGAGAGAGAGAGAGAGAGAGAGAGAGATTTGTTATACTAGTTCTTAAGTCATCAACATGCTATAAATTAATGTCATCCTGGACCTGATTATGCTATTTTACATTTCCTAATATTCTTTGTTATGTAGGTTCTGGATCATAATTATCATATATTTTTTTTTAAGTTTGTTACAACGATGACAAAGTTCTATTTCATTCTGTATGAGAAGCTGCATATTTGATTGGAAGTTCAATCTGATTAAATATATCATCAACTTTTAGTTAATTTACATTCATCGATGTGCAATTTTAGGTATATTGCTTGTTTCTTTGATTCCCTGGGTAAAAGCTCCTTGAAGGTGGTTTATTGAGGACTTTAGTTTCTATTTTCATTATATATGAGACGCAACATATTTGAGATGGAAATTCAATTAAGATACAGCATATTTGCAGTGGAAGTGCAATCTGATTGAATATTTCATCTTCATTTTCTAGGTATTTTGCATTTGTTTATGCACAAATTAATTTTATGCATATTTCTTGCTACTTGAAACGAATGATTTTTACATTTTTAGTGAGGCAACAACTAATTTGTTCTGGTGCATTTAGTTCTACTTGATTATATCATGTCATATTACTTCATACTCTCTTTATGTTATACACCTTCGATAGATTTTAATGGTGAAATTTGTGTTCTTTCTGTAATGCAATGATGTAGGCCCTTGCATGAAATTACTTTTTCAACTGATGACAAGCCAAAACTTCTTAGTCAGGTAAGATAGGTATGCTTGTTAGAGTATGCAAATTGCCCTTAATAATGTTTTACCATAGTTTGATTGACTTGGGAAAGTCAAAGTGTAGGCCCTTGCAGGAAATTACTTTCAGTATGTATTTTTAATGATTGCAAATGTAGTTTAGTATTTATTTCACTTGTTGATTTTGTCAGCTAGCAGCTGAGGTGGCTGGTGATGTTGCATGTCAAATAGCTCAAATTACTTGTGAGCAACAAGAGGGTGCCTGATATTGTAATTTGGAAATTAATAATTTAAATAACCACATTTAGGATCTGCCTGGCATTGTTGTTGTTAGTGCAGTCAAGAAAAACTTCCTCAAAAGTATACTGATTGCAAGCAATTGAAAATTGATTTGAAGGTATTTTCCACATGTTTTGGCAACAGAAACCCTAACACAGCTCAAATACAGTTAGGAATTACTTTTTGGAAAGCATTTGAAAGGGTGTTTTCCCAAAAAGCAGTTCAGATGCATGCGAAATGGGCATCTGGCTATTATTTCAATGAAGCTGCTGCTTATTGAGATCGATTATTCTTAAAAGAGATCACATATAACTATCTTCCCTTGATTAATTTTAATGAAACCAACATATAACAATCTTCCCTATCTGACATGTGTAGTATAAATTTTTTTCTCCGATTCCTTTTCTTGATTCATGCAGTTATAGATCTTGTGCAAAATTCGCAGTTGACTTCGTTACTTGCTGAGATTGGGTTGAACATCCAAGAAGCACATGCTTTCTCCACAGTTGATGGCTACTCCTTGGATGTCTTTGTTGTTGATGGTTGGCCATATGAGGTACTTGCAGATTTCACACATTTAGTAGGTTAACACTTTGAATAGTTAAGTCATAAATTAGGAAAATATTTTAAACACATAGATACCTGTCTGAGGACAGTTTTGATATTTTCAGGAAACAGAGCAGCTTAGAATTGCATTGGAAAAGGAAGTTTTTAGGATTGAGGTAATTATTTGGTTCCTGTTCATTATGATGACAAGTTTCTCTTAATTACTTATGCAGTTCACAGCAAATCATCCATGAAAAGTACTGTGTTTTGGATTCTAGTTTTATATTGCATCATATGCTTATTCTAGAAATGTTGTCCAACAATGCCCTTGTCATTATTCTCATTCCTAAGTAAGTTCATTTATTTATTTATTTTCTGCATTGTCTTGATGGGTCAAGTGGCGGCTTAATGTGATTGTTGATGTTCAAGTATTGAATAATTTGCATGCAGAATACTCTATTCAAACAGAGAGATAAATTACTTATTGGCCATTATAATTTTTAGTTATATGAAAAGCTAGTGAATTGGAGGGATGCAACAAACTGAAATTCATTGCAAAATTTCTTATGTCACATTAAAATTAATTTGTCTAATGAACCATTAAACAATTGGCTATTTATGGTGGAAGAGGATTTTGGTCAGTAGAGAACCATTATAAAACCTAAAAGTTACGCTCAAATAGTTGCTAGAAAGAGCTAACTCTGGAAGCCAGTGAAGCATTGTGTTGTATTTTACGTGTACTAGAAGTTGGGCAAGGGTCAACTAGGAAGTTATGGACAATGCCATATGTTGACTGATAACTTAAGTAGCAAAGCCCACTATGATGGGATTAAGTTTTTGTTCATTTGACTAAAGTTTGTTGAATTATACCATTGGGATCTTAATTGGTCGGCAGTTATGTTTTATCTGTATCTTTTTGAATTGGATGGATTTTATCTTTTGTATCCCCTGTGAATGGTTCAAATTAAGATGGTACGTTTCTGGCTGAAATGCAACTTGTAAACACCACAAGCAAATGCATTTTCGATTCACATTTTAGTGTGTTGACGCGCAGAAGCAGAATTGTTCGAATCATCATTCATTATCACATAATGATAAGCATGAGCAAACCCAAATCAAATATGATCCTGAACATGTGGCAATACCTAATGATGGAACTGATGTCTGGGAAATTGATCCTAACAACCTAAAGTTTGAGAACAAAGTTGCATCTGGATCATATGGTGATCTGTAAGTGTACTTTCTGTCAGATGCAAGTGCTGAATTGTGTTGGATTTTCCAATTAACTGCCCCAGCCAATTGGTTTAGGTACAAGGGTACGTACTGTAGTCAGGAAGTAGCTATTAAAGTCCTCAAACCTGAGCGTATAGATTCGGATATGCAGAAAGAGTTTGCCCAGGAAGTCTTCATAATGAGGTTTGACATGATGTCTTTAGCTTGCACTGTCATCTGAATTGCTAGGCTGTAGAAATTTTCCCATAATTTATTAAAGTATTTAGAAAGTCGAAGACGATCATCCATTGTGCTACCACAATTTTAGATTTGGTCTATTAATTTCCCAATTTTTAAATATGCTTCTGAATATTTGTAGGAAGGTTCGACATAAGAATGTTGTACAGTTTATAGGTGCATGTACGAAGCCTCCAAGTTTGTGCATTGTAACAGGTAAATACAAATGATTTTTTTGAATGTTCATGACAACCCTTCTATGTTATTATTTTTTTCACTTGTTCAAATTTTTTTCTCCAATTGTAAAATTTGTTATCTTCCTCTAATTATGCATTTTTATTTTCTTGTTAAATAGAATTTATGTCAGGTGGAAGTGTCTACGACTACCTACACAAACAGAAGGGTGTCTTTAAGCCCCCATCCCTACTTAAAGTGGCAATAGATGTTTCTAAAGGAATGAACTACTTGCACCAAAATAATATAATCCACAGAGATTTGAAGGCTGCAAATCTTCTCATGGATGAAAATGAAGTAAGCTTCTTCCTTAATTTTATATTGTCATTTAATCTTTGAGGCGTGAGAATGTGATGAAGGATTTGTATTTTATGCCATGTATATCTAGAAGTGGAACAGCACTTATAATTGTTCCTAGCATTTTAGGTGGTTAAGGTTGCTGATTTTGGGGTTGCTAGAGTAAAGGCACAATCTGGAGTTATGACAGCTGAAACTGGGACCTATAGATGGATGGCTCCTGAGGTACACTTATTTCACAAACATTAGTTTCAAAGTGTTTTGTGTTTACTTGTTAATCCTCCTTTTAATTTCCCATTTAGTACTTAGAGGAAGGGCTTGGGTGTTAAACCCATGCCTTACAGCTTTAGAAGTGTCAAATTTTCAATTGGCTAAAATACTAGATCTAAGCCCACTTAAGGTATTAATAGCGTCATTGTTGATCCAAATGCATTCAAATTTCAAAACAACTTGATTTTTTTTTTAATTGTGTTGGATTGTGAATGAGCCGTTAGCCCATTTTACCAGAAATGCTCTTTTTTTTTTTTCCTTTATTTACATTAAGCATATTTTTCCACTTTTAAGTGGTAGACAATTGTAGTCAGGGCGGAGTTACATAGAGCTAGAAGGGGGGGCCACAAGCCCCATGCCTCCCCACCACCTATAAATTTTTTAAAATTATATCTAAAATATTTATATTTATAAAAATTATATTTAAAATATTAATATTTATGTAATTTATAAAAATTTATTTATTTCTAATTATAAATTCAATTAGTAAATATAAATCACAATTAAATATGGTTTATTATCTCTTATTAATTTAATTAATAAATATTTTCATTTATTGATCTTTCCCAATTTAAAACAAAAATGTTTAATTTTATTTTATTTTTTACTTTATTTTTTTAGAAAATTAATGAATAAAATAGATTGAACTAATGACTTGATGAATTTATTTTATTTTTCAAGTGTTATAGTTTAGAATGAAAATATTTTGCACAATATATTTGAAGTGTGTATATATATATATATATATATATATATATATATATATATATATTTGAGTAAATAGTTGATAAATTATTTTGCCCCTTCAAATACTATATCTAGCTTCGCCACTGATTGTAGTCAGTTGTGCAAAGCATTGAGCTGCCATATCATCACACTCTGTCACCATAAGTGGCAGAAATCAATCCACATCATCTTCGCCATTTAAAGCTGAGGACATTGCACCTTTTTCTCTAGTCAAGAAATTCAACGAGCCTGTTTGGTACAAATCATTCTAAACTGAAATATATCTTGAGTTTTACCCAAAAATGGAGCTTGACATGGTTTGGATATGGGTATTATAGATTAGTGAATGCATTGTCATGGAATATTGAGCATATTGAAGTTTTAAGAGAAAAGAAAACTAGGGGTAGACCTATATCATGGGGAGTTTTAACTTAATTTGAAGTTTTAACTAATTCCCATACTAGTTGAACTTGTACCATATGAGTGATTGCAATATAAGAATGCTACACCTCTTTGTTCGTGACTCTGGTGCATACTAGGTGAAAATTTGACTGGATATCATAGCATTATAGTCTGGTCATTACCTAGGTTCTCTTGGGATGTTATTTTTGGATTTGCTAAAACTCTTTTTAGAAGTGTAAAAGATCTTTAATCCATCAGTAACGTACTAATTTTATATAAGTAATCTATATTTTATGCATGTGCTCAAGTGAGAGGAAGGGAAGAGGGTAAGTGGGTAAGAAGGGAGACCTTTCGAGTTTTGAGGAAAGTGATATGACCTTACCTTCTTGTGTCTTATTGCGAATGGATGATGGGTTTCTACACTTTCCAAGCAATAACTTATTGTGTACCCATGCTGTTTCTTACTAATTCAGAATGGTGAATAGCACTCTGCTTTCTTGATGTGAAAGCATCTTCTAATTGTGTGCCCATCTCACCATTTTCTTACAACAGTTCTTTTGCATTGAAGGTCATTGAACACAAACCATATGACCACAAGGCTGATGTTTTTAGTTTTGGGATTGTATTATGGGAGTTGTTAACCGGAAAGGTATTGTTGCTCATCAAACTTTGTCTAGTTTCATTGGAGGTATTTTTATCTCTGAGTTGTAGATGTATTTTTGGCTCACAGCTTCCATATGAGTACTTAACCCCATTGCAAGCAGCTGTTGGTGTGGTCCAAAAGGTACAACATCTTTGGCGCAAGTCCACATCTGCTGAAATCTTGTTCATAACATATCCAATAGAGAGTTTGCAAGAGTATTTGCAATTATATAATTACTTCATGATTTATTTCACATGCTGCTTTCATTGACATGATTTCAGGGTTTACGACCAACAACTCCGAAGCACACTCATCCAAAGCTGTCTGAGCTGCTTGAGAAATGCTGGCAGCAAGATCCAGCACTACGACCAGACTTCACTGAGATCATAGAGATTCTGCAGCAAATAGCGAAGGAGGTACCTTCTCATGCATGGACATTCTGCTATCTGTAAATAAGAAGCACTGGAACATCTCGTGCAATCATCCCCCCTTCTTTTTATGAGTTGATTGTTTTAAGTTTGTTAGAAAAGCCCTACCCTCTATAAGCTTGAACTTTTAAGTTGAGTGGTTTATTGACATGGTACCAGAGACTTTCAAATTAAAAGGCTTAAAATTTGAATCCTAGCAAGCCCATTTATTAATTATATTAATTAAATATTTAAACATAAGCCAAATTGGACCTGTGCTTGTTCATGCTTAAAGCTAGTGAGCATTTGTGTGTGGGGGTTTCTTAGAGATATGAAACTATTCTTAGATCCCTCACCTATAAGTTTAAACTTTTAATCACACTAATAAATTATTATCATTTATATTTGGCTGCTTTCTTCTCTGCTAGTAACATTATCTGGGACTCGATTACCTGTTTGATGCAGGTTGGGGAAGAAGGCGAGGGGCGCAAGGACAAATCATCCGGAGGATTCCTATCTGTGTTACGAAGGGGGCACCACCACTGAAGTAGAACGGAGGTATAAAGATGTTCATTAGCTGATGAAGAAAAGGTCTAATTGATGTGAGCCATCTTTTCATCTATCTGGTCATCAACGTGGTAATAACATTTTGTCCAAATAATCAATCTTATTTAATATTTTTGGGGAATTCGATACCATTTTCACATGGTTCGATCACAGCATTAAATTCTGCAGTGAGGGGTTGTGCGGACGAGCTTTGTAAGAGTAACAAACCAGATATTTAGCGGCCTTATAATACACCAAATAGTGTTCTTATGATTTTATTAACAATTCCTATCGTTTGATTATTGCAATCGCCGTGCATGGGATGTATCGGAGCTATGGATTTTGCATGAAACGTTTAAATAATGGACTGAAAGTTTCTATACGTGTTTTAAAGATAGTTTAATTAAAAAATAATAAGCCCTGGTGGGTAAAATAAATAAATAAATAATTGAAGATGATGGTTATCTCCAGTCTCCAACCGGGGGGCTAGATTAGTTTGTAAGGGCAACGGGATAATTTCCCATGGTTGTCTGATGTTTTTCCATTTTAATTTGTATTACAATAATACTTGAAGGACAATAATGAATTATAATAATACTTGAACTTCTCTTATCGTCCTTCAAGTTAGAAAGATGTATTATAAACATTCTTCAATTTTAATTTGACTCAAACTAAATTTTAATACAAATATGCTGAATAATAATTTAACATTGCGTATATTATTTGGCTAATGTAAGTTAGAAAGACAAAAAAAATTATACACAATATCAATCTATATTAAAAAATATATATTCATACCTAATCACAGTTTGAATATCATTAAAATAAGATAAAATGTTATTATTGTAAATATTAATCTAAAATTAAATTAAAAAGTAATATATGTAAAAATAATATAATTAAATTTTTTCAAGAAACAATAATAATTATTACATAATTTTTATCAAATAAATTAAATAATTAATTGTACATATTTTTAAAAATATTAGACTATTTTATAAGTATGATTATTTTAAATAAGTCAAAAATAAATGAAAATTTTATATTTTAAAATAGCTATCAAAGTTTGAGAGAAAATTTATATAATTATGATTTATTTCTGAACAGTTTTATAAAAATTTTAAATGAAAATATATTAAATTAAAGTTTAAAAATTTTTATGATGTAAATTGAAGTTGAGTGCCAACCGTGGTACACCCATTTTTGAAAGAATGTTTAGTGAAATTTAGCTATGTTAACCTATAAATTAGTTAGAGTAGGTGACATTTTAATGATTTTAAAATTTAAATTCATAAATTTTTAAGATTGTATTACTAGAATGAGAATTTTAGCACTTGATGCTGAGATTTGAGGGTTTAAATCCTAAGTTCTGGATTATGAATGAATTCTAGAAATCCAATGTTCAGCAGCCAAAACATGTGAATAGTCACATAATAGTGCATGGCTTCTTCTGTAGCTGAAAGCCCAGACTTCGACTGTTGAACATGCTGCGCTTGTAAAGTGTAGTTTAACTAAAATTATGTAAACCCAAAGCTAAAAAGCCTCAAATTTTATTATTGTAGAAAAGGGATTAGGATATCAAAGAAGTAAAGTAAAAAAAGTCTAAAGACCATTTAGTAATAGGTGAAATAATAAAGTCCAATAATAATCCAAGGTGAGTAGAATTTAAAATTTTTAAATGAATATTTAAATTGCTTTATTACATTCTATGTATCTTCATGCATTTTGACATTAATATGATATATTTTACTATAATTGTATATTTATTTTTATACATTAGAAATGCATAACCACGAAGATGTTGCATATTTATCTGCGATGTTCTGGTAATTCATAGACAACTTATTGATTCCTAATGAAAGTAAATGAAAGTAAAGTAATAGCATGATGCATGAGCTCACTTATTGATTATGATATAGGAATGTCAAGTAAGGCAATTCTGTATATCTAGCATTAATAAAATGTCATGAATTATAAGAGAAAGTTTTGAGTAGCTCACAAAGTGGGGTTAGGCTCATTGGATATGATATACTATGATATGGGATGGGAGAACCACTAGTGACATGAACAACTTTGACGTGATTTATTGTGTTGTGTAAACTTGTGTGACTACTGCATTTCCATTTGCTTGAACTTGATTATTTAATTACATGTTTTATTCTTAAAGTAGACTTTTACTCACTAACTACCTCCCCGATTTCTACCTTCTCCCTTCAGGGAGAAGAGCTAAATGTATGACACCCCTCACCCGTCTACAGTATAGCCGAGCAAGACGTATCACACTGTGTGCCGAAACACATTTTCTTATCTTATTTCAATTTATTATTTTTTAATATATTTATTAAAAGTCACTAAGTGAAAATTTTCCTATTTATGTCATTTATTGAAATTATGAATTAATTTAAAATTTCGAGAATTTTACTGAAAATCCGGCAGAGTGCCAGCTGAAAATGGGAAAAACAATTTTTCGGAAACCTGTGGAAAACACTCTCAAATATATTTAACACATCCCCAACATCCAAATAAATTCAACACAGTCCCAACATTTCTCATCAAATTTTTAATTTCCATCATTCAATTCATGTCATACTCATGCTCAATTTATGAAGAAATACTCAAATTTTATTTATGAATACAATTTACTGATAATTACATCAATACATAATTACATGAGTTTATAGTGTACAGGGCAAAATGAAAGTCTAATTACAAAAATTTACAAAAATACAAAATACAAAATGTAGCCTAGTGTCCTACCAATTCATTGCAGATGTGAAGTGACATTGGACACCAAAATGCAAATTTGACTCTTACCCAGTCTAGGGTCTGCTGAGTTCTTGCTCCGTGTCTCCAGTACCTACGCGTTGCAAACAGCGACGCGCTAAGCAATACAGCTTAGTGGTGCCAATAATAAAATAAAAATAAATAAACTAAATAAATAAATATGCAGAATTTATGTTATGATTATGTGCAGAATGAATTTTGAGGTAATTATTAATATTATTATTAATTTAATACTTTTATGTTTATTATTTGTAATAATTTATTAAGGCTTAATTTCATTGCCCAAGTAACCTATGCAAATTGATTGGACTGGATAAACGGGTAAACTGGCACTGGGTATCAAGTACCTCGGGCCGTCACACCATCGGTCACAAAGTGTCTCCAGGTGTGCAACAGAGCAGCTAATAAGCCGTAGTATCATCGGGCACAAAGCCGAGTGTATCAAAATGGCCAAAAGCCATAATATCACAAAATGGCCATTAAAGTCATAAATCACGGAATGTCATAATACCATATGCAATATTGCTATCGGAACCCCATTGGCATGCCAACCTATCCAAACCAATTGTTCTAGGTATACTAGGGCATTTTATAAAGTTAATTATTTAATGGATACTATTCACTTTACTATTCCTACACAAATATTGACTTTTTAATACATAATAGATTTGTAAGTTCTAATGTCACCAAGATACCATATTTTGAACTTTATTCTTGTTGGTATTAGTTGTCAAACTCAATTCATAGCCTTTTGAGTGTTATTTCAAATTTCTAGATTTTATGGTCCATGTTTACTGTTCCATTGGACCTTGCTACAATAAAAATTTGGCTAAACTTTCTTCATGAAAGTTGTTCCTTTATGTGTCTGGTTTAATTTCTTTTTTGAATCACTCTATTTGAAGTTTTGTAACTAAAGTTATGGCCTTATTACCATAACTAGCCGGATTTCCAATTCTCAAAATTTCCGGGCACAAATTTGGTTCTAGCAGTTTTAGTATCCTGACTTTGGCTAACAATTTGAATTAATTCTGATCAAAATTTGAGTTTATACTCTCCATGAAAGTTTTTCTATATTGTCTAAGCTTTCCATGGCCACAAAAATCAGGGCATTTGGACCTCTCTACACAAAGTTATGGCTAAATGAACAAATACTGTTCATTTGGTCACTTTTACCTGGTCCAGAATTGGTTACCGGGATTTGGTTAATTTTTTAGGTCATCCTAAGATGGTTTTCTGGATAGGGTTTCTTCATCAAAGTTGTGCCATTATGTGTCTAGTTTAACCTCCAATTGGCCTTGCACCAATTGAAGTTATACTAATCAAGTTTTTACTGCCCAACCACGCTGGACTCAAGTCTAGTAATTCTGGCACCTTAAGGGCAGCATATCAAATCAATTTCTAATGCCATAATTCACTTCAATTTATGGTCAAACCTTACCAAATGGTCACTAATTGACCATTAAAATGTTCATTGACCATTACATGAACAAAACCCTAATTTTTCTCAAAGCCCTAATTTCCAATTCCAATTCATACAACATATATCACTTAAACATATTAATTCATTATCAACTTGCATCTACACATCAAACACCATCTCTAAACCACTTTAAATCCATCAAAACAATCAAAGCTACCACCCCCACAAGGCTGCCAAAATTCAAGAAAATCCAAACATGCAAATTTTTGTCCAATTTTCATAAATTCTAACCTAATTCATGTTCCTAACATGAAATTTAAAGAGAAAGGAAGAGAAAAGGGCACTTACCTCTCTTGAAGAGTTCTCAAATTTTCCCCAACTTTAAATTTTCTAATTCTTTTTGCTTCCTCAAGCTTGCCCAAGGTGCAAGGGTAAGTTTTAATGAAGGGATCTTAGGGTTATGAGGTGAGTTTGGTTAGGAAATTAAGTGAAAGAAAAAAAAAATGGTGAAGTGTGCTTTAATGGAGTCTCGGCCAGCTGAAGAAAATGAGGAAGATGAATAAATTTTTCATTTGTTTTTATCCCTTCTTATCTCTTTTATGAGTGCTTGTTAAATGGTGATTGGTGGAAGGTTTTTAAATGACATCACTATTATGTCATGCTTGTGTAATAATTCCATTACACTTCATTTTCTTTTTTTTTTCTTTTGTAATCATTTTTAATTAAATTTTCATCAATATTTATTCATATTTTATGTCATATAATTCACATACTTAATTGGACAAGTTGGTCAAAAATTATCTCTGAAGGTGAAATGACCAAAATGCCTTTCATTTTGCTTAACGGACTAAAACTGTCTGTACCGATTTAAAATTTTCTTTGAGCATGTTGTTGGCATTCTAGTGCCATCGAAGGCTCAATAACTCTTCATTGGAGTCTCCAAAATTATTTCACAAGGTTTTCCCACGGGTATAGGGTCGACAACTATCTTCACAGTCACTTCCCGTTAGGTCACCCATCGCCGGGGCGCTAGCTCATTAACCTAATGGCATTTCTTAGCTTACATTTTTCCTTAATTTTTCTTACCATTATTTGAATTATTTATGACTCCTCACTTTAGTTTAAATATAGTTCCATACGTTTTGGCTGTCCGGACTAACATTGGTCAACGAAATAGTATAATGTATGGACTAGCTAAAGTGAGAGTGTTACAGCTCTTCCCCTCTAATTAAAATTTCGTCCTCGAAGTTGACCTGATGCAAACAGTTGAGGGAACTGTTGCCTCATCGTCTCTTCACTTTTCCAAGTTGCCTCTTCGGTGTTGTGGTGCCTCCAAAGTACTTTCACAAGTGGGATTTGCTTGTTTCTTAGTTCCTTTACTTCCTGAGCCAGGATCCGTATTGATTCCTCTTCATATGTCAAATACGGTTGAATTTCAGTTTCTTCCATAGAAATGACATGTGAAGGGTCTAATCTGTACCTTCTCAGAGTGGATACATGGAACATGTTGTGGATCTTATCCAACTCTGGTGGTAAAGCTAGCCTATATGCCACTAGACCCACACGTTCAGTAATCTCATATGGGCCAATGAACCTAGGGCTTAGCTTACCCTTTCTCCTAAATCTCAACACCTTCTTCCATGGTGAGACTTTCAGAAACACCTTATCGCCAACCTCATACTCTATATCTTTTCTCCTTAAGTCAACATAAGACTTTTGTCTGTCTGAGGAAACCTTTAGATTGGCTTTGATTAACTTCACTTTCTCCTTAGTCTGTTTCACTAGGTCTGGTCCCACAAGCTTATCTTTGTCCAACTCAGTCCAATACACTGAGGTTCTGTATTTCCTCCCATACAGTGTCTCATACGGAGCCATCTGAATGCTAGCTTGGTAGCTAATATTGTATGCAAATTCTGCCAGTGGAAAGTATCTGTCCCAACTTTTCTCAAACTCAATAACATAACTCCTCAGCATATCCTCAAGGACCTATCAAATATTTCATATTGTTACTATCATTTCAATGTAATGTTTGTGATAATTCAATAAGTTCTAAGGTTTACCTGGATTACTCATTCCGACTATCCATCTGTCTGAGGAAGAAAAGCCATGCTAAAATGGAGTTGTGTGCCCAAGGCTTCTTGCAACTTCTTTCAAAATCTAGATGTAAATCTTGGGTCTCGATCAGATATGATGCAAAGTGAAATTCCATGCAGTCTAACTATCTCACTGATATACAATTCTGCTAACTTCTTCAATGAGTAGTCAGTCCTAACTGGCAAAAAATGTGCTGATTTCGTCAATCTATCCACTGTCACCCATACTGCGTCATGCTTCTTCTGGGTGAGAGGTAGACCACTTACAAAGTCCATAGTGACCAGATCTCATTTCCATTCAGGTATGCTTATAGGCTGTAGCAACCCTGATGGAACTTGATGTTCTGCTTTAACTTGTTGACATGTCAAGCACCTAGTAACATAGTCAACTATATCCTTTTTCATACTAGGCCACCAGTATTGAAGCTTCAGATCATGGTACATTTTTGTACTTCCTGGATGCATAGCATAAACACTGCTGTGTGCTTCTTTCAGAATACTAGTCTTCAATTCCCTATCATCTGGTACACACACTCTTCCTTTGTAGTATAGGCACCCATTCTCTTTCACTTCATACTCAGTCTCCTTCCCTTCTAAAATTTTACCCACTATAGCCATTAGCTTCTCATTTACCTTCTGCCCATCTTGTATCTGCTGTAGTAGGTTTGGTGTTACTTGTAACTCAGCCAAAATAGCTCCATCATGAGCCAAGAACAAACGGGCATTCAAAGATCTCAGTGCTGTAATGGACTTCCTGCTCAAAGCATCAGCAACTACATTTGCCTTTGTAACACCCCTATTTGTATAGCCTGGTATATTACACTGTTCCGGTGACCGGAGTCGGTTCGGACAATTAAGGGGATTAAAATCATACTTAAGACAACTAGATAAGCCCTGAACACAAATAATTAGTAATTGCCAATTAGTTAAGTATAAATAAGAAAAACAAAACATAAGAAGTTAAATGAGCCGAAAGTCACAGCGATGGGTGACCTTCTCAGGAAGGATTGCGAAATCGATTTAAACTCAAATTTCGAACCATAAAATGTGACGCCACGGTAATTAGGACTAGTGCGAACACAATGGAAAAGAGAAAATCATGAAAAAGAATTGTTAAGCCAGTCAAATAATTAGGTTAGGGATCCGGAAGAAATATTGAATTATTTGCAAACTGGGTTAAACTGGCGAAGGGCAATTTGGTCAATTGACCCCCAGAGCTGAGTTCTGACCTAACTGTCAAATAAAATTAGAGAAAAGAAAATTTTGGAATCGAGAATTAAATTAAAGAACTAATGGAAAAATAAATAGAAAAATAAAAAGAAAATTGAAAAAGTGAAAAGAGATAACATCATGCATGACATCATGCATGATGCCATAAATACTATAATTAAAAATTTATTTAATTTGATTTTTTGGTCTTCCATAAGACTAAAGCATAAAGAAAATAAAGAAAAAAACAAAAAAAAAATCATCTTCTTCCTCAATTTTCGTCTCTCTCTCTCACCCTCTTCCTCACAAAATACTCCATGAAAGCTCATTTTTGAGCTTGAAGAAATCAAACTTTAGCCATAGAAATTGCAAGCCCCTTAATTAAAACTTATTTTGACAACTAGAAGAGGAGATTGAGCAAGAAAGAAAAAAGAAAAGAAAGAAGAAATTGAGTTATTGAACTTCAAAATTGAGGTAAGCTATTTACTTTGGAATTTTGAGTTTAATACATGTGTTTATGATTGAATGAACTTGGAAATATGCTTAAATGAAAAGAAAATTTTTGTTAAGGGACCAAGTTGAATTTCAATCAACTAGGGTTTTGATATGTGTATGCATAAATTTGATGGACTTAAAAGTTTATGTGAGCTTGGTTGGGTTGAAGAAGCATGTATATAGGCATTCAATTGGTTAAATGCAACAATTTAGTGAGTTAGGGTTTTGGGCACTTAGGGTTTGGGAGCCAAAAATGTGAGAATTGGTCAAATATTGTGTTTGACCTTGTTTGAGATGAAAAATGGTCATTTGTGACCAATTGAGATGTGTTGGAAATGTTAGAAGTGAGTTTAAATTCGAATTGAAAATGGTCAAGCTGTAGGCAACAGGACCAAGGTCCCTTTGAGGGACCAAAACTGAAAATTTACAAGTCCAATTGGTATGAGACCAATTGGGAATGAAAATAGACATAAAATGGAACAATTTTCATTTGGGAATCATGCCCAAAAAGTGACCAAAACCTAGTGAACAAATTGACCAAATCTGGATTCTGCAGTCTGACCTGTATAAAAATGACCAAATGAATAATGTTTGTTCATTTGGCCATAACTTGGGCTAGGTAGGTCTAACTGACCTAAAATTTTACCAGTAGACAGGTGAGATATAGACCTAAAACTTTCATGAAGAAAACAAACCCAAATTATGCCCTTAACCGAGTCATTTGGCCACCCAAAATTGGTGACCTAAAACAGCCAGAACCAGTTTGGTACCCAGAAATTTGGGTTAAGTCCAATCCGGCAGCCATAATTCAAATGGCTATAACTTGAGCTAAAAAAACTCCAAATGGAGTGATTCAAAAAGGAGAATAAATTTAAGATAATAGAGAACATTTTCTATGAAGAAAGTTTTGCCAAATTCTAACAGAAAAATGACCAATGGAAGAGTGCAACATAAGACACCCAAAACTAAAAATTTGCAAATTTGCCTAAAAGACATAGAATTTGAGTAAACAACCAAAACCAACAAATTTAGTGACCAAAATGTGGTATGTAGGTGAAGTTGGAATTTTCATACCTATTAAGCCTTAGAAAGTCAACAAATTGACTTGAATATTATAGTGAATAGTAACCCTGAAACACAAATTTTAAAGAACATCAAGTTTAGAACATTAGAGTTAGGTAAATGTGAAATTAAATTTATTTTTGGATTTATGCTAAGTTATGATACTGAAACACTATAAAAATGTGTGTTTCAGTGAAAAAGAATACCGGGAAGGAACCCGAAGTGTCGAGTCAAGGCCAAAAGGTGACTCATATAAGGTTTGTGCACAACGTATGATTTCTGTAAATTATCTTCTGCATATTATTTTGAATAATTTGAAATAATGAATTGTGACATTATTATGATGAAGTATTTATGATGCTTTTGATTTAAATTGTTGGAAGTTATTTGTGTATATTTGAGATGGCATAAATGTTTAGTAAATTATTAAGATAAGTTTTGAAACCACAGTGTCATGACCATATATTTGAACACCTCACTAGCATGACTAGTGGGGGTAATCAGTTTCGAATTTTGATTCCTTCTCTGGCTGAAGTGTTGAGGTGTGTGCCAGTAGAAGAAGAAATTGAATGGATATTCATATATTTGAGCTAGCTAGCCTTGTGATGTGACTTCTCCTTAGCCTTTGGCTATTGAGATTATATTTGTTTCGAATGACATGATATAACTGTGGGTTTTATGAAATGTGTTTTGATACTTCGAAATGAAATTGTTTGGATTAAAATCTCATAATTCATGTTTTGTATTTAATTCTCATGTTCAGTCCAATTTTTGAATAAATACGATTTAAATTCTGCATAAAGATTATTTTAGTATGTTGTGCACCATTGAGTCCTAGTACTCAGCGATGGCCGTTATTGCAGTCGCAGATATGGAGACTAAAGGAGCAGCAGATTGAGCTGCTGAGGATTGAGAAGCTACTTGCCCTGAAGCTATCGGGTATAATTTATACTCTGACTGTAAAAAATTTATTTTGATGTATGTAATGTATGTAAAGGTATGGACATGTAAAACTGGTCTTGAGCAGTTTGTATAAAGTTTGTAATAAATTTTAGTTTGAATTTCTCTTAATGTAAATTTTTGTAATGATGTATATAAATTGTTTTATCGTTAATGAAATATGAATGGAAGTAATTTGTCTTAAATTGAATGAAATTGATTAATAGTATTTTGATGAATGTTGAATATTGGAAATTGTGGATTTGAATTTTTGGAAATGGATAAATAATGTTCAAATTGAATGGGATGATTGTGAATTTGAAGAAGTGGTTAAGATAAATAATTGGAAGTGCTTTTACAGGTATTTGAAGAACTGTTTTCTCAAAATATAAACAGCACTCTGCCGAAATTTCTATAAAATTTGCAAAAAAAATAAAATGGGACAAAAATTTTTACTAGTTTTAAATCTTCGAATAAATGATTTTAATACCTATTAGAAAATGCTCACCACTTATAAAAATAAGAAAATTATTTTAAAATCCCTTGTAGGGTACTTAATGAGTTATCGGTAGGTGAAGTTCGGTAATTCATTAGGTATTCTACGGGATCATGTTATACCTTATAGAGGGGTAAGGTGTGATATGTTTTAGTGGTATCAGAGCAAAATTTTTGAAGTACGTTTTAACTTGTAAATTTGTGTCTTTTCTTTGTTAAGTACAACTGCTCAATATCCTTATTTGTTACATACAATACATTACATCATAAATATGAACTAACAGAGGGAAATCTCCTTGTGTTATTTTTTCAGGAGATACCCTAACTTCAGACTGAAACGGAAGAATGGGATCGCTCAGTCGAGCAATCTGTTGAAGCTGAGGCACAAGGGGAAGCCCCAGCTCTACAGAATGTCAGTGGATTAGTAGCACCAGCCCTACAAATGCCGCAATTTCCTGCACAGTTTGCACAACAGATGGTTGCGATGTTTCAAAAAATGGCTAGGGATATACCTGCTCAAGCTCCACCCTAGACTTCTGTGGTGCAACCTCAAGCTCCAATTAGACAGTATGTCAAACTGTTGAAGTATGGGGCTATAGAATTTAAGGGTACAGTAGACCCGCTTGAGGCAGAGCAATGGCTTAAAAGAATGGACAAAGTATTCAAGAAGCTGCACTGCCAAGATGAATTGAAGTTTGAATACTCTGTGTCATTACTGCAAGTGGATGCGTATGATTGGTGGAAGACCATCCCCCACAGCTTGGCTGAACCATCAGTACTGACCTAGGATGACTTCATCAGAGAATTCAGACAAAAATACGTCCCAGACGCATATGTGAATCAAAAGTTACAAGAATTTCTGAGTCTGAAACAAGGGAATAGATCAGTGGCAGAGTATGAGAGGGAGTTCTCCCGTTTAAGCCACTATGCTAGGAGTCTCCTTTCTACCAGCAAGGAAAGGTGCAAGAGATTTGAGACTGGTTTGAAGCCCAGTTTGAGGATGCAAGTAGTGGGATTCAAACACAACAACTTCTCTGAGCTCATCTCTCAAGCACTTGAGCTAGAAAGGATTGAATTAGAATCGACCCCAACAAAAGAAAAATCAGAAAAAGTTGAAAAATCAGAGAAAGACAAGGGGAAAAAAATCAGTTGAACAAAGTTATGGTGGTACTTCTGGGAAGAGAAAGAAATTTGGTGGACCTAGCAGAGGTCGAGGTGGAAGGTTTGGAAGGGGCTGTTTCTCTGAACAGAGACCCCCTAGGTCTAGTCAGCAGTCAAGCAGGGGTTCATATCTTGCCCGCCCCTGTGAGACTTGTGGCAAGATTCATGGGGGAGAATGCTATTGGGCTACAGGAGCCTGCTTTAACTGTGGAGGCAAGGGCCATTTAGCTAAAGACTGCACTAGTGCTTCTAAATATGGTCCAACTCCTACGACTGCAGAAGTATCTATTCAGAGTCCTACTCCCAGAGGTTCACAATCAGTTGGCAGAGGAAGAGGTAGAGGTAGAGGCACTGCTTCAAGCGGTAAGTGTACTGTTGGTCAGTCAGCACAAGGAAGTGCTTCAGCCAGAGTTTACACAATGAGACAGCGAGAAGAGGCTGAGACTTCTGATATTGTAGCTGGTACATTCTCTATCTCTAATCAGAAGTATTTGTGTTGTTTGATCCGGGTTCAACCCACTCATATGTTAGTGCTAGCATAGTCAGTTCACTTGCTGTTCCGTGTGTTAAAATGGATTTTGAAGTGTTAGTAACTAGTCCATTAAGACAAGAGGTTTGGGTAAATAGAATTTATATACACTATCCTTTGGTGATCCAAGGACATATTTTCCTATCAGATTTGATTGAAATGCCCTTCAGAGATTATGATACCATCTTGGGCATGGATTGGTTAGCCAGGCATCACGCTATGATTGACTGTAGATTGAAGACAGTCACTTTTAGTCTCCCTCTATAAGGTGATGTGGTAATACATGGGGAGAGGCATTTACTGCCATCAAACATCATTTCGGCTGCACTAGCCAGAAGGATGATCAGAAAGGG
Organism: Hevea brasiliensis; assembly: GCF_030052815.1. Classification (NCBI taxonomy): domain Eukaryota; kingdom Viridiplantae; phylum Streptophyta; class Magnoliopsida; order Malpighiales; family Euphorbiaceae; genus Hevea; species Hevea brasiliensis. Next base: position 101,333,824 of record NC_079493.1, read on the forward strand.
GTGTGAAGCATACTTGGCACATGTGATAGAAGCCCAAGTGGGGAGTCCAGCATTAAGGGACATCCCTACAGTATGTGACTTTCCGAATGTGTTTCCTGATGAATTGCCAGGATAATCTCTAGAAAGAGAGGTGCAGTTTGAGATTGATGTTATGCCTGGTGTGGACCCAATCTCTATAACACCATATAGAATGGCACCTACAGAATTGAAAGAGCTGAAAGTGCAGTTGCAAGAATTGCTTGACAAGGGCTTTATCTGCCCTAGTGTGTCACCTTGGGGAGCGCCAGTATTGTTTGTTAAGAAGAAAGATGGCACTCTCCGGTTATGTATTTATTATCGGCAGTTGAATAAGGTGACAATAAAGAATGGATATCCATTACTCCGCATTGATGACTTGTTTTATCAGTTGAGGGGTGCAGCTGTGTTCTCCAAAATTAACCTAAGATCAGGTTATTATCAGCTAAAAGTACAAGAGCAGAGTATTTCTAAAACTGCCTTTAAAACCCGTTATGGCCATTATGAGTTCTTGGTCATGCCATTCGGGTTAACTAATGCTCCGGCTGCTTTTATGGATCTGATGAACACTATCTTCAGACCATACCTCGACCAGTTTGTTGTGGTATTTATAGATAATATATTGGTTTATTCGAGGAGTGCAAAAGAGCATGATAAACATCTGCTGATTGTACTGCAGACTTTGAGGGAGAAATAGCTATACGCCAAATTATCAAAGTGTGAATTTTGGCTGAAAGAAATATCTTTCTTGGGGCATGTAGTATCAGTACAGGGCATTAAGGTAGATCCAAGTAAGATAGAAGCTATCCTTAATTGGAGGCCACCCAGAAATATCATGGAGATTCGCAGTTTTCTGGGTTTAGCTGGATACTATTGTCGATTTGTGAAGGGATTTTCTATGTTGGCATCTCCATTGACCAAGCTGCTTAGGAAAGATGTGAAATTTCAGTGGACAGATAAATGCCAGCAGAGTTTTGATGAATTAAAGAGATGTTTGACTGAGGCTCCAGTCCTGACTTTACTTATCCCGGGTAAAAAATATACAGTTTATAGTGATGCTTCTCATAATGGGTTAGGCTGTGTATTGATGCAAGATCGAAATGTCATTGCCTATACATCACGCCAGCTGAAACCGCATGAAAGGAATTGTCCAACACATGATTTAGAGCTTGCAGCTATTGTGTTTGCTCTTAAGATCTGGAGACACTATTTGTATGGGGAAAAGTGTTACATCTACACAGATCATAAGAGTTTGAAGTATTTGGGCACTCAGAAGGAGTTGAATTTGAGACAGAGGAGATGGTTAGAGTTGATAAAAGACTATGATTGTCTGATAGACTATCAGCCAAGGAAAGCTAATGTTGTGGCTAACGCCTTAAGTCGCAAGACTATGGAAAGTCTACGGGTTACTCCTTTATCTATGGTACATGAGTTGAGATCATTACATGCCAGTTTAGAGATTAATGATGAAGGGCAGACAGCAGTTGCATGGCATGTACAGCCAGTGTTGAGTGATCAGATCAGATTGGTCGCCGTAATGATGAAAGGTATCGGTCATGGAAGAAGTCAAACAGGCAATAAACTAGAATTCTCAATAAGAGATGATGGTCTCATTGCTACACCGAGCGTAATGTGTGTTCCTAATGATGTTGATTTGAGGCTGATCATTTTGAAGGAAGCACATGAGTCTCCTTTTGCCATGCACCCTGGTGGCACAAAAATGTATAGAGGGCTAAAGGAGCATTACTGGTGGATGGGTATGAAAAGAGATGTGGCAGAGTTTGTTTCCAAATGCCTAACTTGTCAGCAAGTGAAGGCAGAGCATCAAGTACCCTCTGGGTTATTACATCCACTACCAGTACCGGAATGGAAATGAGAGAGAATAACGATGGATTTTGTGATGGGACTTCTGAGAACACAGAAGAGTCATGATGCGATTTGGGTCATTATTGATAGACTGGCCAAGTCTGCTCATTTTCTGCCAGTACGGATGGACTACAGTTTAGAAAGATTGGCTAAGTTATATATTGATGAGATAGTAAGACTGCATGGAGTTTCAGTATCCATTGTATCTGACAGAGATCCTAGGTTCACTTCTAGATTCTGGGGTAGTCTTCAGAGAGCCCTAGGAACTAGATTGAACTTCAGTACGGCATTCCACCCACAAACCGATGGCCAGTCTAAGAGAGTAATTCAGATCTTGGAGGACATGCTATGGGCTTGTGTGATTGAATTTGAGGGCAGTTGGGACATACACTTGCCTTTGATTGAGTTTGCTTACAATAACAGCTACCAATCAAACATTGGGATGCCTCCATATGAAGCTTTGTATGGCAGAAAATGTGGAACCCCATTATATTAGGATGAGGTAGGCGAAAGAAAGATAGTTGGACCAGAAATTATTCAGCAAACTGAAGAGAAAATCAGATTGATCATAGATCGACTTAAGGCTACATCAGACCGTCAGAAGTCATATGTTTATCTGAAGAGAAGGGATATTGAATATGCAGTGGGTGACAAAGTATTCCTCAAGGTTTCTCCTTGGAATAGGATTTTGAGATTTGGCATGAAGGAGAAACTGAGTCCTCGCTTCATTGGGCCATATGAGGTTCTGGAAATAGTGGGTCCTTTGGCATATCATTTGGCACTACCTCCATAGTTAGAAAAGATACATAACATCTTCCATGTGTCTATGTTGAGGAGGTATCGATCAGACCCATCTCATGTACTACCAGTAGAGGAAATTGAAGTAAATCCAGAACTCACATATGAAGAAGAACCCATAGAAATTATGGCTTATGAGGTGAAGCAGCTACGAAACAAGCAGATACCATTAGTGAAAGTGCTGTGAAACCATCATTCAGGCCAAGAGGCTACTTGGGAACGAGAGGAGGATATGAGGAGACAGCATCCACAGCTATTCAAAGATTGATACCAGGTAAAATTTCAAGATGAAATTTATTTAAGGGGGAGAGAATTGTAACACCCCTATTTGTATAGCCTGGTATATCACACTGTTCCGGTGATCGGAGTTGATCCAGATAATTAAGGGGATTAGAACCATACTTAAGACAACTAGATAAGCTCTGAACACAAATAATTAGTAATTGCTAATTAGTTAAGTATAAATAAGAAAAACAAAACATAAGAAGTTAAATGAGCCGAAAGTCACAACGATGAGTGACCTTCTCGGGAAGGATTGCGAAATCGATTTAAACTCAAATTTCGGACCGTAAAATGTGACGCTGCGGTCCTTAGGACTAGTGCGAACATAGTGGAAAAGAGAAAATCACGAAAAAGAATTGTTAACCCAGTCAAATAATTAGGTCAGGGATCCGAAAGAAATATTGAATTATTTGCAAATCGGGTTGAACATGCGAGGGGTAATTTGGTCAATTGACCCCGAGAACTGACTCCTGACCTAACTGTCAAATAAAATCGAAGAAAAGAAAATTTCGGAATCGAGAATTAAATTAAAGAACTAATGGAAAAATAAATAGAAAAATAAAAAGAAAATTGAAAAAGTGAGAAGAGATGACATCATGTATGACATCATGCATGATGCCATAAATACTATAATTAAAATTTTATTTAATTTGATTTTCTGGTCTTCCATAAGACTAAAAGCATAAAGAAAAGAAAAACAAAAAAACCAAACAAAAAAAAATCAACTTCTTCCTCAATTTCCGTCTCTCTCTCTCTCTCACCTTCTCCCTCACAAAATACTCCATAAAAGCTCATTTTTGAGCTTGAAGAAATCAAACTTTAGCCATAGAAATTGCAAGCCCCTTAATTAAAATGTGTTTTGACAACTAGAAGAGGAGATTGAGCAAGAAAGAAAAAAGAAAAGAAAGAAGAAATTGAGTTATTGAACTTCAAAGTTGAGGTAAGCTATTTACTTTGGAATTTTGAGTTTAATACATGTGTTTATGATTGAATGAACTTGGAAATATGCTTAAATGAAAAGAAAATTTTTGTTGAGGGACCAAGTTGAATTTCGGTCAACTAGGGTTTTGATGTGTGTATGCATGAATTTGATGGACTTAAAAGTGTATGTGAGCTTGGTTGGGTTGAAGAAGCATGTATATAGACATTGAATTGGTTAAATGCAACAATTTAGTGAGTTAGGGTTTTGGGCACTTAGGGTTTGAGAGCCAAAAATGTGAGAATTGGTCAAATATTGTGTTTGACCTTGTTTGAGATGAAAAATGGTCTTTTGTGATCAATTGAGATGTGTTAGAAATGTTAGAAGAGAGTTTAAATTCGGATTGAAAATGGTCAAGTTGCAGGCAGCAGGACCAAGGTCCCTTTGAGGGACCAAAACTGAAAATTTACAAGTCCAATTGGTATGAGACCAATTGGGAATGAAAATAGACACAAAATGGAACAATTTTCATTTAGGAATCATGCCCAAAAAGTGACCAAAACCTAGTGAACAAATTGACCAAATCTGGATTTCTGCAGTCTGACCTGTATAAAAATGACAAAATAAATAGTGTTTGTTCATTTGGCCATAACTTGGGCTAGGTAGGTCTAACTGACCTGAAAGTTTACCAGTAGATAGGTGAGATATAGACCTAAAACTTTCATGAAGAACACAAATCCAAATTATGCCCTTAACCGAGTCATTTGGCCACCCAAAATTGGTGACCTAAAACTGCCAGAACCAGTTTGGTACCCAGAAATCTGGGTTAAGTCCAATCTGGTAGCCATGATTCAAATGGCTATAACTTGAGCTAAAAAACTCCAAATGGAGTGATTCAAAAAGAAGAATAAGTTTAAGATAATAGAGAATATTTTCTATGAAGAAAGTTTTGCCAAATTCTAACAGAAAAATGACCCATGGAACAGTGCAACATAAAACACCCAAAACTGAAAATTTGCAAATTTTCCTAAAAGACTTAGAATTTGAGTAAACAAACAAAACCAACAAATTTAGTGACCAAAATGTGGTATGTGGGTGAAGTTGGAATTCCCATACCTATTAAGCCTTAGAAAGTCAACAAATTGACTTGAATAGTATATCGAATAGTAACCCCAAAACACAAATTTTAAAAAATATCAAGTTTAGCATATTAGAGAAAGTGAAATTAAATTTATTTTTGGATTTAGGCTAAGTTATGATACTGAAACACTATGAAACTGTGTGTTTCAGTGAGAAGAATACCGGGAAGGAACTCGAAATGTCGAGTCAAGGCCAAAAGGCTACTTATATAAGGTTTGTGTACAACGTATGATTTCTGTAAATTATCTTCCGCATATTGTTTTGAATAATTTGAAATATTGAATTGTGACATTATTATGATGAAGTATTTATGATGCTTTTGATTTAAATTATTGGAAGTTATTTGTGTATATTTGAGATGGTATAAATGTTTAGTAAATTATTAAGATAAGTTTTGAAACCACAGTGTCATAATCATATATTTGAACACCTCACTAGCATGACTAGTGGGGGTAATCAGTTTCGAATTTTGATTCCTTCTCTGGCTGAAGTGTTGAGGTGTGTGCCAGTAGAAGAAGAAATTGAATGGATATCCATATATTTAAGCTAGCTAGCCTTGTGATGTGACTTCTCCTTAGCCTCTGGCTATTGAGATTATATTTGTTTCGAATGACATGATATAACTGTGGGTTTTATGAAATGTGTTTTGATACTTCGAAATGAAATTGTTTGGATTAAAATCTCATAATTCATGTTTTGTATTTAATTCTCATGTTTAGTCCAATTTTTGAATAAATACGATTTAACTTCTGCATAAAGATTATTTTAGTATGTTGTGCACCACTGAGTCCTAGTACTCAGCGATGGCCGTTATTGCTGTCGCAGATATAGAGACTAGAGGAGCAGCAGATTGAGCAGCTGAGGATTGAGGAGCTACTTGCCCTAAAGCTATCGGGTATAATTTATACCCTGACTGTAAAAAATTTATTTTGATATATGTAATGTATGTAAAGGTATGGACATGTAAAACTGGTCTTGTGCAGTTTGTATAAAATTTGTAATAAATTTTAGTTTGAATTTCTCTTAATGTAAATTTTCGAAATGATGTATATAAATTGCTTTATCGTTAATGAAATATGAATGGAAGTAATTTGTCTTAAATTGAATGAAATTGATTAATAGTATTTTGATGATTGTTGAATATTGAAAATTGTGGATTTGAATTTTTGGAAATGGATAATTGATGTTGAAATTGAATGGGATGATTGTGAATTTGAAGAAGTGGTTAAGATAAATAATTGGAAGTGCTTTTACAGGTATTTGAAGAACTGTTTTCTCAAAATATAAACGGCACTCTGCTGAAATTTCTATAAAATTTGCGAAAAAATAAAATGGGACAAAAATTTTTACTAGTTTTAAATCTTTGAATAAATGATTTTAATACGTATTAGAAAATGTTCACCACTTATAAAAATAAGAAAATTGTTTTAGAATCCCTTGTAGGGTACTTAATGAGTTATCGGTAGGTGAAGTTCGGTAGTTCATTAGATATTCTACGAGATCATGTTATGCCTTACAGAGGGGTAAGGTGTGACAGCCTTCCCAGGATGGTAGTCTATCACACAGTCATAATCTTTTAGGAACTCAATCCATCGCCTCTCTCTCAGGTTGAGCTCCTTCTGGGTTGGCAAGTATTTCAGACTTTTGTGGTCTATGTAAATATAGCACTTTTCACCATAAAACTAGTGCCTCCATATATTCAATGCAAATATGATTGCTGCTAGCTCCAGATCATGGGTAGGGTAGTTCTGTTCATGTGGCCTTAGCTGTCTAGAAGCGTAAGCAACTACTTTTCCTTCTGACATTAATACACACCCTAGCCCATTATGTGAGGCATCACTGTAAACCACAAAATCCTTCCCAGATACTAGCTGTGTCAATACTAGTGCTTCTATTAATATAACCTTCAACCTTTCAAAACTGGCTTAACACTTGTCATTCTAGTCAAATATGACATTTTTATGCAGTAACTTGGTCAGTGGAGCAACTTTCAAAGAAAACTCCTTCACAAACCTCCTGTAGTAACTAGCTAGCCCCAAGAAGCTTCTGACCTTAGTTGCATTTCTGGGAGGCCTCCATTCCATCACTACTTCAATTTTCTTGGGATCCACTCTAATCCCATTAGCTGAAACTATTTGTCCAAGGAAGGAGATCTCACTCAGTCTGAAGTCACACTTGGACAACTTAGCATATAGCTTCTTTTCTTTTAATGTCTATAGAACGATCCTCAAATGCTCATCATGTTCTGCTTTATCCTTGGAATACACCAGGATGTCATCTATGAAGACCACTACAAACTGATCTAAGTATGGATGGAAGATACGATTCATAAGGTCCATGAAAGCTGTTGGTGCATTTGTCAAATCAAATGGCATCACTAGAAATTCATAATGCCCATACCGAGTCCTGAATGCAATCTTAGGCACATTTGCATCCCTTACCCTCAGCTGATGATACCTTGATCTGAGATCAATCTTGGAAAATACGCCTGCTCCCTTCAGTTGATCAAACATATTATCTATTCTGGGCAATGGGTATTTGTTCTTCATGGTTACTTTGTTCAGCTGTCGGTAGTCAATACATAGCCTCAAAGTTTCATTCTTCTTCTTCACAAACAGCACTGGAGCTCCCCACGGTGACACACTGGGGCATATGAACCCCTTGTCCAGTAACTCTTGTAACTGGATTTTTAACTCTTTCAATTCAGTAGGTGCCATCCTATAAGGAGCAATTGAAATTGGAGCTGTACCTGGCATTATCTCAATGGCAAATTCAACTTCCCTTTTTGGTGGCAAACCAGGCAATTCCTCAAGGAATACCTCAGGGAAGTCTCTTACTATGGGTATATCATACAGGTCTGGCTTAGCCTGCTTAGTGTCAACCACGTGTGCCAAGTAGGCTTCACAGCCTTTTCTCATCAATTTCCTTGCAGCAGTGGCTGAGATAACATTGGATAAGAAATCTATCTTTTCTCCTACAATTGTAATCTCATTACCCTCTGGAGTTTTCAATGTAATCCTTTTCAATCTATAGTCCACTATTGCCTGATGACATGACAATCAATCCATTCCCAATATCATGTCAAACTCATGGAAGGGTAATTCAATCAAGTCTGCCAAGAACTCATACCCCTGAATCCTCAATGGGCAACCTTTGTATACTTTATTTACTACCACGCTGTGGCCTGGTGGATTAGTGACCAGAATATCTTGCTCACTTTTCTCTACTTATATTCCCCTTTCTACGGGTAGCTAATGTAAATATATGAATGAGTGGATCCTGGATCCACCAATGCATGCACAGATGTGGTGTAGAGGGAGAACATACCCCTGATGACGTCCGGGGCATCCTGCTCCTCTTGAGCTCTCATAGCATATGCCCTGGCTGGTGGCCTGGCCTCTGGCCTCTCAGTTAACTTTGTTGCCGTCCTCTGTGATGTCCCAGCTACCTCTGATTTCCCTAGCTTTCTATCCCTTTGAGCTGCAGGGGCATGCCTATCTGCTAGTACTGAAACAGCTGTAGCAGTTCTCCTGGGGTAATCTCTAATCTGATGCTCGATAGACCCACACCAAAAGCAACCACCAGTTACTCGCCAACATTCCACCTTATACCACTTTTGGCAGTGTGGACAGGCCACAGAAGCTGCTGGGGCTAGTCCCTTAAACATCGTCCCTAGAGAGCTGCCCACTGATGGTATGGACTGGCCTCTCCTTAGTGTGAACTGTGATCTGGGCCTCTGGGACTGACCCTGATTTTGTTGCTGACTTGAACTCTGAGCAGGTGGGCCTCTGAACTTTTTACTGGGAGTAGCAGATGTACTAGACTGATTTGGACCCCTCTTCTACTGTCTATCCCTTCTGCTCTGTTCACTCACTCTGACCCTTTCCACTTTCAGTGCAGCTTCAACTAATTTGGTGAAATCATTAATCCCCAAAGCTGTGATCATAATCTTGATATTGTCGTTCAGCTCTTCCTCAAATCTTCTGCACCTCTCAACTTCTGTGGGAACTATTTCCCTGCCATACCGGCTTAGTCTAACGAATTCACCCTCATATTCTGCCACTGTTAGCTGCCTCTGTCTCAGATGAATAAATTCTCTTCTTTGCTCTTCTAGGTATACACTGCTAGCATACTTCTTTCTAAACTCTAAGAGGAAGAAGTCCCATGTAATCTACTCTGGCTGCACCTCTCTGGATACTGTGTCCCACCATTGGTATGCATAATCTTAGAGCAGGGACACAACACCCTCCAAGTTCTGCTCTGGGGTGCAATGGAGCTATCTCAACACTCTTCCAGTTCTATCTAACCAATTTTCTGCTGCCATGGGGTCATCTTCCTTCTTCCCTAGAAAATCTACAGCTCCATATTTTCGTAGCTTTTCTAGATGGGACTTCTGTGGTGGTGGCGGAGGTTATGGTCGTCATTGTGGTGATGGAATTGCTCCCATCATTTACCGATAAAATTCTATCATCTGCTGGAATAATGCAAACTGAGGCTGTGCAGGTGCCTCAGTTGCTGGTGGAGCAGGTTCTCCCTTGCCTCCAGCTTCAGCCACTGGTGGAGCATGACTCTCCATCTCTTCTTCAACCGCTCTCTGTGATGACGGATCCATATCCTAACCAAAGAAAATAGAAAAACAAATAGATCTGCATTAGTGTCACCTTAACTCTTACAAATGCAAAGTATGGTATGGATTCTATATAGACCCAGAAATGCCAAAACCGTGCTCTGATGCCACTAAATATGACACTCCTCACCTGTCTACAGTGTAGCTGAGCAAAGCGTATCACACTGTGTGCTGGAGCACCTTTTCTTATCTAATTTCAATTTATTATTTCTTAATATATTTATTAAAGTCACTAAGTGAAATTTTTACCATTTATGTCATTTATTGAAATTATGAATTAATTTGAAATTTCAAAAATTTTACTGAAAATCTGACAGAGTGCCGGCTAAAAATAGGAAAAACGGTTCTTCGGAACCTATGGAAAACACTCCCAAATATATTTAGCACATCCCCAACCTCCAAATAAATTCAACACAGTCCCAAAATTTCTTATCAAATTTTCAATTTCCATCATTCAGTTCATATCATACTCATGCTCAATTTATGAAGAAATACTCAAATTTTATTTATGAACACAATTTACAGATAATTACATCAATACATAATTACACGAGTTTATAGTGTACAGGGCAAAATGAAAGTCTAATTACAAAAATTTACAAAAATACAAAATATAAGATGTAGCCTAGTATTCTACCAATGCACTGTAGATATGAAGTGACACTGGACACAAAAATGCAAATTTGACTCTCACCTAGTCTGGGGTCTACTGGGTTCTCACTCTGTGTCTCCAGTACCTACGCATTACAAACAGCGACGCGCTAAGCAATACAGCTTAGTGGTGCCAATAATAAAATAAAAATAAATAAACTAAATAAATAAATATACAGAATTTATGTTATGATTATGTGCAGACTAAAATTTGAGGTAATTATTAATATTATTATTAATTTAATATTTTTATGTTTATTATTTGTAATAATTTATTAAGGCTTAATTTCATTGTCCAAGTAACCTATGCAAATTGACCAGATTGAATAAACGGGTAAATTGGCACTAGGTACCAAGTACCTCAGGCCGTCACACCATCGGTCACAAAGTGTCTCCAGGCGTGCAACAAAATAGTTAATAAGCCGTAGTATCATCGGGCACAAGGTCGAGTGTATCGAGTGTATCAAAATGGCCAAAAGCCATAATATCACAAAATGGCCACAAAAGCCATAAATCACGGAATGACATAAATACCATATGCAGTACTACTATCAGAACGTTATTGGCATACCAACCTATCCAAACTAATCGTTCTAGGCATACTAGGGCATTTTATAAAGTTAATTATTTAATAGTTACTATTCACTTTACTATTCCTACACAAATGTTGACTTTTTAATACATAATAGATTTGTAAGTTCTAATGTCACCAAGATACCATATTTTGAACTTTATACTTGTTGGTATTAGTTGTCAAACTCAATTCATAGCCTTTTGAGTGTTATTTTAAATTTCCAGATTTTATGGTCCATGTTTACTATTCCATTGGACCTTGCTACAGTAAAAATTTAGCTAAACTTTCTTTATGAAAGTTGTTCCTTTATGTGTCTGATTTAATTCCCTTTTTGAATCACTCCATTTGGAGTTTTTTAGCTCAAGTTATGGTCTTGTTACCATAACTAGCCGGATTGCCAATTCGCAGAATTTCTGGGCACAAATTTGGTTCTGGCAGTTTTAGTATCTTGAATTTTGCTAACAATTTGAATTAGTTCTAGTCAAATTTTGGGTTTCTACTCTTCATGAAAGTTGTTCTATATAGTCTAAGCTTTCCATGGCCACAAAAATCAGGTCATTTGGACCTTTCTACACAAAGTTATGGCCAAATGAACAAACACTGTTCATTTGGTCACTTTTACCAGGTCTAGAATTGGTTACCCAGAATTAGTCAATTTTTTAGGTCATCCTAAGATGGTTTTCTGGGCATGATTTCTTCATCTAAGTTGTGCCATTATGTGTCTAGTTTAACCTCCAATTAGCCTTGTACCAATTGAAGTTATACTAATCAAGTTATTACTACCCAACCACACTGGACTCAAGTCTAGTGATTTTGGCACCTTAAGGGTAGCATATCAAATCAATTTCTAATGCCATAATTCACTTCAATTTATGGTCAAACCTTACCAAATGGTCATTAATTGACCATTAAAATGTTCATTCACTATTACATGAACAAAACCCTAATTTTTCTCAAAACCCTAATTCCCAATTCTAATTCATACAACATATCATTATCAACTTGCATCCACACATCAAACACCATCTCTAAACCACTTTAAATCCATCAAAACAATCAGAGCTACCACCCGCGTAAGGCTGCCAAAATTTAAGAAAATCCAAACATGCAAATTTTTGTCCAACTTTCACAAATTCTAACCTAATTCATGTTCCTAACATGAAATTTAAAGAGAAAGGAAGAGAAAAGAGCACTTACCTCTCTTGAAGAGTTCTCAAAGTTTCCCCAACTTCAAATTTTCTAATTCTTTTTGCTTCCTCAAGCTTGCCAAAGGTGCAAGGGTAAGTTTTAATGAAGCGATCTTAGGGTTATAAGGTGAGTTTGGCTAGGAAATTAAGTGAAAGAAAAAAAAAATGGTGAAGTGTGCTTTAATGGAGTCTCGGCCAGCTGAAGAAAATGGGGAAGATGAATGAATTTTTCATTTGTTTTTATCCCTTCTTATCTCTTTTATGAGTGCTTGTTAAATGGTGATTGGTGGGAGGTTTTTAAATGACATCATTATTATGTCATGCTTGTGTAATAATTCCATTAAACTTCATTTTCTTTTTTTTTTTTTTGTTTCTAATCATTTTTAATTAAATTTTCATCAATATTTATTCATATTTTATGTCATATAATTCACATACTTAATTGGACAAGTTGGTCAAAAATTATCTCTGAAGGTGAAATGACCAAAATGCCTTTTGTTTTGCTTAACGGACTAAAACTGTCTGTACCAATTTAAAATTTTCTTTGAGCATGTTGTTGGCATTCTAGTGCCATCGAAGGCTCAATAAGTCTTCATTGGAGTCCCCAAAATTATTTCACAAGGTTTCCCCACGGGTATAGGATCGACAACTGTTTTCACAGTCGCTTCTCGTTAGGTCACCCATCACCGGGGCACCAGCTCATTTAAGCTAATGACATTTCTTAGCTTACATTTTTCCTTAATTTTTCTTACCATTATTTGAATTATTTATGACTCCTTACTCTAGTTTAAATATAGTTCCATACGTTCTGCTGTCCAAACTGGCATTGGTTACCGGAACATTGGAATGTACAGACTAGCTAAAGTGAGGGTGTTACAAAATGTGTGGTCAGCAAACTCAGGTTATGAGTTCTAGAAGTTGTCTCATTTTTCTTAAAAGGTATATATGTAAAGTATGGAACTTCTTTTTATGACATGTAAATTATGTAAAGGTTTACTGTACTAACTATCCTACATTTTATGATGCAAATCAATTGTTTTCTTTGAATTATGCTATTTAAAATGTTTTATAACTTTCATGGGCCCTTTAATGTTTAACAAAGTAATGTTTAGACTTGTTATGGATTTTAGTGACTTTAAGCCTACCTGAACTCTAACACTAGGAATGGTCTCGAATTTGGGTCATTATAGCTATTGTTGATCCAAATGCACCTGCACAAAGCCCAAATTATATTAATAATTATCTTATAATTATTTCTCAAAAACTGTGGTTGAAAGGGTTCGAAAATCTCACTAATTAATTTAGGTTGTCTAATGATCTTCTTTTCCAAACAGTGTCCAATCAAAGCGGGGTTGGTTCCATTTCGAAGGTCTCGATGAGTAATGTTCATTGGTGGTCTTGGATTATTCGATCGGTAGTCGGATTGCCTAAAAAATGGCAGGAAAGCTTTGTGTGCCATGTTGTTTTATCTACCTCATTTCTCCACCATTGGCTGTAAGATTGGTCTAGAAAGGAAGTTGAGCTTGTGAGGGTTCTAACGTCAGTGAGCTCATGCAGAATGGCAGTTAAAATTACCAGCAATGGCCACTTGAAACTTTGGTCTCTTCTCTTGTTTTGTTGGAAAGGATGGAAGTTTCTATCTCCATTTAGTTGTTGCTTGGCTGTTGGTTGGCTTGTTCGAGCTCGTTGGGAGCTTGCCAACTTGTACCATCGCCGAAAAAGGCAAATGGAGTTGGAGAGCTCCTCAAGGAGAGATGGGATGAAGGACCCCATTTCGGGTGTGTTTTATGTGTTTTTAGTTTTCAATTTTTTTTTCACTCTTTTTTTTTATAATAATAATATTTAATTTTTTTTTTTCAACTAAAATATCTCAACTAATCTTTTGTACCAACTCATTTAAAAATTCCTTCCTAATAATTTAAACAATTTTAATTAATAATAATAATAATAATAATAATAATTTTTATTATTATCTTAAATAGAAAAAGAATTCAAATTTCATAAAAATTACAATTATTAAAATTAAATTATCAAAAAAATATTGTTCAAAATTATAAATTCAAAAATTCAAGGTAGTATAGGAGCTCCAAGACATGTATCATTTTGCACATTTTGAGTATTGTGCAATATCATTGAGTATATGTAAGTCTTTTGTATGCATTCAGAATTGTCATTTCCATGTTTACCCTAATTCCATACAAGTGATAAAGGAAAGAAAGGATGTTAAAATATGTCCATGGAAATGTATGCCCCTAAGGTCTTAAAGGAAAGAATGTTATGTTTTATGTAAATCATAGTGGAAATTAATTGTGAACATGTAAAACAAATCATTTATTATTTTGTTATTTAAAGAAAGCATTAAGGGAAAGCAGTTAAAGTTCCATGGGTTCAGTCAAAGTAAAGGCTTTTAGGCTTGTTACAGGTTATGGTGGCCTTAAGCCAACCCGTAACCTAGCGTTGGTAACAGTCCCGAAATTGGGTAATTACATCAACTCTCCAATTGAATCTTAAATTTACACTCTACACTTTCCAACTAATAGATTCAATTTTCAATTTCTCAATATTCAATTTGCTATTATTTTCATTTTTCTAATATTCATTCCTAATTCAATTTTTTTTACATTATTTTACTTTTTCTCCAAAAAAAATGTCAAGTTCTGGAAATTTATCAAGGAGATGGAGGATCAACAAGGGTAAGGGGACTCTCAATGAATCAATCTCTCAAAATACATTCGACCCTAATTTCAAGCAAAAGGATAATGACACTCTAGATGAATTATATAACTCGGAATACAAGGATTTATTATTTAATCAATATGAAATAAATTATAATAATTATTTTTTAAAAAATGAAAAATATTTCATCAATTGGAAATAAAATATAAAAGTGAAGTACAACTTAAAATATTATATTTTTACATAAATGAAATTATTAAAAAAATAAAAAAAATAAAAACACATTTAATCTCAAAGGCCTTGGATTTTGACAATCAATTTTTAAAGAAAATAATCATTTAAATCATAAAAATTAAATTAGTAATGTCAATGAAAATGATACTCAAAAAAATAAAAAGAAAATTAAATAATTAGCATAAAAGAAAACACTTTTTCTTTATAGAGAGTGACATGTGGCAGCATCATGAGAAAGCCACACTCATTCTTTATGAAAATTTAATAATTTTAATTTATATTTTTTTAATTTAATATATGAAAATAAAATAATGTTTGAAATTTGTTGTTACTCCATATTTTATTCTTTATTATTTTTTATATCGGCTTAAACTTTTTATTTATCAAAATTTTTAAGAAAGATTTCATAATAAAAATATAACAATATAATAAAAAAATTGATTAAAGATATAAAATAATTTGAGGTAGTTAAATCGCACGATCATTTTCTTCATTTTAAAATTTCAAAAGTTTTTATATTTTCATAATATATTAAGTAAATATAACATGTTGAAACATTACTTTTATTATAATATTAATGATTTGAAAGTAGTGCTAAAGAAAAATAAAAAAAAAATTATATGTGTAACACCCTCACTGTATCCCTTCCGTATATTCTACTGTTCCGATGACCGGTATCGGTCTGGACAGCTAGAACATTTGGAAAAATATTTAGACTAGAGTGAGGAGTTATAAATAACTCAAATAATGATAAGAAAAATTTAGAAAAAATTTTAGAAATAAAATACAACCAAGTTAAATGAGACGGTGCCCTAGCGATGGGTGACCGTACGGGAAAGTATCGGTAAAGACAGTTACTGACCCTAGATCAAGGGGAAAATTCATGAAATAATTTTTGGAATTCTAGAGAAGAGTTATTGAGGTTTCTATGGCATTATAATGCCAAGAAAATATTTAGAAAAATTTTTCAATCGGTACAAATAATTTTAGTCTGTTAAGCCAAATGGAGGGCATTTTGGTTATTTCGTCTTCAGAGATGATTTTTGGCCAACTTTTCCAGTTAAGTAAATAATTATTATGACATAAAATGTGAATAAATATTACTAAAAATTAAATTGGAAATGAGTAGAGAAGATAAGAAAAGAAAATGAAAGAAAATGCTAATTATGACATCATATTATGTCATTTAAATTTCCTCCACCAATCACAATTTATTAAACTCATTAAAAGGGATAAGGAAGACCAAAACTTGACAAAATAATTTTGCTTCTTCCTCACCAAACTAGGCGTCACTCACTCTCCCTAACCCATTCCTCCATGGAAGCTTAAGGCAAGCTTGAGACAACCCACCAAATCACCTCCAAACCCTAACTTCTCTTCATGAAAAATTGTCCCTACCACTAGAGCAAGCATTGGACAGCAATTTGAAAAGGAAAAAGAAAAGTTTTGGCAAGCTTGGGAGTAGCTCCAACAAGGTTAGTGCCTATACTCACTTCCTATCTTTTTAATCCTTGTTAGGAAGACAAATTAAATGTGAATTTGTTGTAAAATTGAACAAAACAATTGTATTGAAGTGTGTATGAAAATTTGCAGCCATGGGAGAAGGATGAGATTTGTTGATTTGTATGACTTGAATTGTTTAGAAGTGATTTGTGATGAGATAACTTGAGTTAGATGTTGAACTATGTGTGTTGGATGTGTTATATGACATGAAAAGCATGAAATGGACACTTGGGAATTAGGGTTTGTGAAAAAATTGGAGTTTTGCTTATGAAATGGTATATTAACCTTGTAATGGTCAATTAGTGACCATTTGAATGTGTGTGAGGAGGAATTGAAGTGAGTAAGGATAATGGAGTTGAGTTTAGGCATACTGTCCTTGGTGACCTGCAGGACTGATTGTGAATCCAGCAGGTTTGGGCAGCCATAAATGGAGTTGTATAGGTTCAATTGGTGCAAGGCTAATTGGACATGAAACTAGACACACAATGGCACAACTTTGGTAAAGAAACCCTACCTAGAAAACCAAACCAAGTTGACCTAAAAATTACCCTAATCCGGGTGACTAATATGCTATCCCTGGAAAATGACCAAATGAACAGTATTTGTTCAAATAGTCATAACTCAGTGTAAAAAAGTTCAATTGATCTAAAATTTTACCAGTAGAAAGCTGAGACATAGCCCTACAACTTTCATGAAGAACACAAATCCAAATTCTAACCATAACCTAGTGAAATTGCTAACCAAACTTAGGTCACTAAATCTGGCAGAACCAAATTGCCCAGAAATTCTAGGTACAGGTCAATCCGGCCAGTTATGGTAAAATGACCATAACTTGAGTTACAAAACTCCAAATGGAGTGATTCAAAAAAAGAAATGTAACTCAACACAATAAGGAACAACTTTCATGAAGACAATTTTATCAAATTCCTACTGTACAAATGACCAGTGGAACAGTAAACCTAGGGTATGAAATCTGAAAATTTTGAATAATATAAGATAAGCTTTGAAATGGTATTGGAAATCAATACCAACAAAAATAAAATGCAAAATGTGGTATCTTGGTGAACTTAGGTTCAATAAATTTATTATGTATTAAAAAGTCAATAATTTGAGTGAATAGTAATGTAAATAGTAGTATAAAGACACAAAGTGTAAGAACTATATTGTTAAAGGGAAATTAAGGCCATAAATTTGCAATCCATGAAATGTTCGGATTGCTTGAAACATGAAAAGTAAGTCACCTAATTGATATGAATACGTAGTTAGGGCTTATATGCCCATCACAAATGGAATTCATAAAATGAATAAATGAGAAAGGAAAAATGTTTAAATACAATGGTACATGTGAAACATTGTTTTGAGTTATGATCAATATGAATAACATAATGAATGAATAAATGAACCATATTAATGTATGAATGAGACATTAGTTCTCATTATTATAGAAAGGAAAAATACTTTGAGTACAATGGCATAAAAGAATAATTGATGTAAATTGTGATCATATAAATGATCAAATGAATGTATAAATTATAATTGAAATTTATCATGAAATAATGAAGTCATAAAACACAATATATTAATATTTAATGAAATTATGTGCCCTTGTATTGCCTAGACATGTGTGTCAGATTGGATAGTTTGGCATGTCAATAGGGTATTGTTATAGCAGTACTGTGAAAGGCTTTATGCCCGTATTGATGGCTTTATGCCTGTATTCATGGCTTTATGCCCATACTGATGGCTTTATGCCCGTACTCATGGCTTTAATGTCCAATTATGTGTTATCATGGCTTTTTAGCCATACTAACTGCATAAGTGGTTGACGTTCTGCGTCCCATGGTATGACGGCCCGAGGCACCGCGGTGTCTAGTGCCAACGACCCGTTATTCAGTTTAGTCAGCCTATCGTAGGTTACTTGGGCAGTCTAATTTATTAAAATAAGTTATAAATAATAGCAATTAAAAATGCTAGAAAGTAAATAAATGAGAAGAAGTTCTGAAATAAATTAGATTAGCTCCAAAAATTTGTTCCTTAGAATGATTTGAAGTAAATTAAACTAGTTCTAAAAATTTTAAATATTACGAAATGATTGCAAACAACTTAGAAAGTATCAAGGAAGTGATAAAAAGACTAGTAGAAGAATTATACCTTTACAAATGTGACTTTCATAAGAATATAAGTATAAGTATAAATTTTAGATTTATTTGTACATGATATAAATGATTATTATAAACTTATGAAAGAAGTGATTCTAGAGAGTAACATAAATGACAAAAGATATATTGTATGGAAAATTTCATATGAACCCAGTAAAATTCTTGAGTATAGAAAATATGCTCCAATTATTTTTACTTATTATATTATTTCCTTGTTATATTATTGCACCACTAAGCAGCAATGTTTAGCGCGATGGATTTGTTTCCTCGCTCAAGTACTGAAGTTAAAGCCCAGCGAATACCAAACAGAGATTTTAGAGTTCTAATTTGCAGAGTGTTCAAGGTTGTCACCTCTCAGCAATGTATATAGATAGGGTCCATATAGATTATATTATGTATTTTGTACATTATAATTAGTTATTATTTGTAATGTAAACTATGAATTGTATGTTAAAATATAGATTATGGAACTATAATTAATTTATAGATCATGTAAATTATGAATTTATGTAATCAGTCTGTAAATCATGTAAATTAATGAAACTTGAGAATTTATATATAGAAATTGTGCATGAATGGAAATGCATGGAAATGAATATGAAGTTGAGATATATGATATGAATGAGATGTGAATTATGAGATGGTTATGAAAATAATTGAGGAGATTTTTATTGTAAAATATTATTGAAATTTTCAAGTAAGTGAATAGTAAAATACGTTAACTGTTAATAAAATAGGGAAAAATCCGTTGGTTTCTCCTTAGAAAAATAATTGATATTAAAATATAATAAGATCAAATTATTAAAATAATAAAGTAAGACAAGATAGGGTATTCCGGCATCGAATGCAGTACAATTCGCTCGACCACACTGTAGTCGAGTGAGGGGTGTTGTAATATGTACGTAATGTATAAAATTATAAGTATATAGAATATATATATATTTTAATATATTATAACTTACCTAATAATAATAACTACTTATTATAGCATTAAGAGGATAATTATTAAATCATTTATAACTTACATATATATAATTGAGGAATTTATAACTTAATCATAATTCTCTTTCAAAAGAAAAAAACCTTAATCACAATTTAAAGCAATTGAATAACTAATTAATAAAAATCAAAAAAAATTATTAAAATTAAGTAAATTATATTTTACAAATAAATTGGTTAATATAACCAATATTAATATTAATTAAAGTAATAATATTTATCATTTATTAATTGTACTGTAAAAAATATAAAAAAATAATAAGAAATTGAATATTAATACAAATTTCTCGATCACCATAATTATATAAATAAAATTTTATTTTATTTTTGTGATAAATATATGCATACTATAGGATGTAAGAATATTAAATTAAATATATTTATTTTTATTATTTTACAAAGTAATGTAATAATTTCAAATAATAAATTTAATCACAAAAATCTTGAGTTTTGGCAATCAATCATTAAAGCAAATAATCATATAAATAATAAAAATTAAGAAAGTAATTATATAATATTGATGCTTAAAGGAATGCTACTCCATTTTTTATTTTTATTACTTTTTGTATAGGCTTAAACTTTTTTATCTCTTAAATTTTTTAATAAAGATTTCATAATAAAAATATAGCAACATAATGAAAAACTTGGTTAAAGATAAAATATAATTTGAGGAAGTTAAATCATACAATCATTTATCCACTTTAAAAATTCATAATTTTTTATATTCTCATAATATATTAAATAAATATTATATATTGAAACATTGTTTTTATTTTAGCTATATTAATAATATTCGAAAAATTAATATTAATGATTTTGAAGTAGTGCTAAAGGAATATATATATATATATATATATATATATATATATATATATATATATATATATATATATATATACGGTATAAATTTATAAATATATGAAATAAATATATGTTAATATATTATAGGTTAAAGGCCCACTTAACACTCTAAACTATTACCAAACAGTTATTTTGCACCCTAAACCTTTTTTTTTTTTGGTCCAATTGACCCCTTAACTATTTAAAATAGCGTTTTAAAACTAAAATTGACATAAACTAGTGTAGAAAAAGTCGTGGACAAGTCACGTGCTCACGTGACCATGGATGGACGTTAAGTTACAATAACTTTATTGTCATTTCTTCTTCTTATGAGCGTTCCATGGCAAAAGCAAATAGGGAATTGCTATTCACTTTCTCTTGATTTTTATTGAATTCGTAAGAGTGATTTAAATGGAGAAAATTGAATTATTGTCATAATCTGCGAGGTCTTTTATTTCAGTAAGATTGGGCTCACAAAGAAGGATAACAATTAACGATGGTGAGCCATTGGTGAGATACTATTGTCGGGCACCTACTAAAGTGTGGACAACTTGAAAGGAGACCAATCCTAGGTGAAGGTTATATAATTGTCCAAATTTTTGAGTAAGTGATATTTTTTATTGTATAATTTCTAGATTTTGTGGATGATTGGCAGTTTTTTGGTCTGTTGATAATGTTTGTATTTTATTTGTTTGGATAGAATGTGGAGTGCAGATGATGTTGGTAGTTTGAATGGATTGATGAAGAAGCTCTAGTTTGGGTAATTGATCTAATCAATGAGTTATTGAGCAAAAGAGAGAAAAAAAAAAACTTACTTTTGATTTAATGTTGCAAAGGAAAATGCAATGGACATATTTATTATGGATGAAATTGAGTTAATGAGAGCTGAGTTAATGCAAGTGAAAGAAGGCAAGAAACAAGAAGTTGATTTGGCCAATACAAGGAGTAACTCCAATATAAAATTTTTAATGCTAGCATTATTTTTGTCAGATTTTATTTGCATTTATTTATCTAAAAGCATATTTTGGACACCAAAAAGTTAATTTGCCCTCTCAATTTACAAATTAAACTAATTTAATACTCAAACTTTTAAAATTAAACCAATTGCAAATATTGAAAAGGAAGAAAAATCGCATAAATTTCATATGCTTGCTGACTTGGAAAAATAGTCTACATGTTGTCCACTTCAGCAACAACTCATTAAATCACTTTTGGCTGAAAGATTTTGATAAAGAGTATAAAAAATTTCTCTCTGCCTTGAACTCAAGAAAAAATAAATCTCTCACAAATTTTTATCAAAGAAATCTCCTCCATAAATGCCACCAATGAAGTAATCAAAGTAAAGTTTGAAGAAAGATTATTGCATAATGCATCTCGTGTTTTCTAAAGGTAAGAATTTTTGTAACTAATTTATATTTTTTTGTTACAAATATTGTTAGGGTTTTGGGTGGATATGTTGGATACCTAAGTCATTTGGTTATTGTTAGGTTTTAATAGGTTTTTATTGTTTACTGTTAATAATGAGTTGAATGTATTTGCAACTTTAATGGTAATTAGTTTTCGAGTTGACAATCCTTTATGGTCCCAAGTGAAATCATTTTTTTTACCACACAGTTACGATAGACAAGCTAATCCATCTGAGATGGCACTTGAACCAAAAAAAAAAAAAATTGGGAAGATTGCAAGAATAGGTTTACAAATCAAGTGTAGCAATTGTGGAAGTGCAGGACATAACAAAAAAAGTTATCAATAATCTGCTAGAACTATCTTGTAAATTTATAAGTATACTTTTAATTTCATTTTAATATGTTATTTCCATGTGTTTATTGAAATTCAATATATGTGCCAAATATTATAGGAAAGCAATGAAGTTTACAAGGAAGTAGAAAAACCAATAAGAAGTATGATGATGCTAATCCAACTCAGTCATCTATGGCCAATGTGTCTTAGCCAGTTGCATCTACAACTGTTGTGAGTCAATCTCCTATATGGAGTGTTCTTGATGTGATTCAATATCAACCAATCACATCTACTGTGAGTAAAACTCAAGTAGAGACTGTTGTTGACATATCTTAATCTCAACCAAGTGGATCTGCCAAACAAAGTAGGAGAGTTTTTGATAGAAAAGGGAAGAGTATTGTAGAGAGAACTAGTTTTATCATTCCACCTTCCATGAAGTAAAAAAAAAAAAAATACAAAGGTTGGGGTTTGAACACAGATAACAGAAATAGCTCAATAAAATTTGATATAAGTTTATATTAAATATGACATTTTTCTTTTGAATTCACTTAGGCTTAACATTTTAACTAAATTATGTAAGTTGTATTATAGAGCCCAAAAGGAGTATCAAGACTTGTTTAACCAGCAAATCAACTAAAAAGCTCAAGTGTAGTAAACATTAACCTTGGTTTTAAACTTTCATCACTGAAATGGCAGAACGAACCTGCAATTACAACAATAAAGGGATATCATCGAGATGCAAAGGAGACATCAATTTCAAGTCAAGGCAGCCAGAGGTCTGCAACTGCTGGAAATAAAGATGTGTAGCTTAGAGGACATTAGGATGTTCTATTTTGGTCTACTACTTTTACTATAATAGGATGTACTTTTTGGATCTTGGCTATATTGCTGTAGTAAAACAATTAATATGTGTTGCTATAATTTGATTTTGCAACTTGTAGGCAAATACGTGTTGTTGTTATGGTTATGTTGGGAACTAATATTATTATTGTGGTTGTGGTTAAGAGCCAATACTGGTGTAATATAGTCTTGATTTATAATTGACAATTGTTGTTAGTTTTATTTAATTTAATATAAACATTTTTAGTTTTATACGTGCAATCCCTCTCATTGTTACAATCTCTCTTCTTCCTTTATATTTCAATATGAATATTTTTATTTTTGTTTGTGAAAAATTAAAAACATTCAAGCTTGCTATCAAAATTGTGCATATGCAAATTTTTTGTGGAAAAAAAAAAACCTTTGTAACTTTAACAAATAATTTCAATCGGCAAAAGGGGAATAATGTATGAATCTTTGTTTCATTAATCATTTCCAAAATAGTTGTATCTGTACATTTACAAAGCAATCAGAATCAAATCATCCATCACAAATATTATTCAATCTAAATACACTTCCTAACTTTTCATGTCCTAACAGAGTTCATAAAAACTTTAAACTCCTAACAGTTACCAAGCTTGCATGTTATCTTACGTATTACAATAACACAAATTCCCACAAATAGCTATTTCTTCCAAGAAGCTCCACACCTTTTCTTTTCTTTATCATTTTCTTTAAGTCTCTGTAGCAAATATCTTGGCATGATCAAGCATAAGGGGGTCCAACCATTGGAAGAAATTGCAAGCCCTTACGACCTACATAAGCACTAGCACAAGTATCAATAAACCAACAACTAATAATTAAAATTAAACCATAACAAATTACAAAAAAAAAAATATCACTTACCCCATATAATTTACACATAAAAAAACATTTTGCTTGGATTTCTTTTTGTTTATGAAGCTCTAAGGATAGCAATAAACCCATAGTTACAAGGGGAAGAATACATAATCACATAGCAATTCCTTCATCTTTTTTCGATTATACAATGATATGAAAAAATTTGTATTACTAAACTTGAATCAATGGGAACTAAAACTGAAAGAAGAAGGAATCAAGAATGGACGCAATGCAAATAAGAGTAATAACATAGAAGGTATAAGATTGGTAAAAATGGGAGCTTTAATTTGATTCTTAAATCCTTAGGATTGAGAGAGAAACTTTTGTTTATATTTTTTTACTGTTGCTTTTTTTTTTCTTTTTTTCTTTTTTTTTTCCACTTCTGCACCGTTCCATTCGTTAACATGTGCATACGTGTGTTAAATACACTGGCAAGATGACTCAGCAAAAATGTATTAAATTGATTCAATTTTATAAATTGATTCAATTTTATAAATTGATTCAATTTTATAAATTGATTCAATTTTATAAATTGAAGGGGTAAATTGGTTCAATATTAAATTAAGAGTGCAAATTGACTTTTTGATGAAAGTATAGGGGGCAAAATATGCTTTTGGTTCATTTATTTAGTTTATAATATGGTTTGAGATTGGATTTGATTGTTATGGGAGTATGGATGTTAAGAAAGTATTGGTATTGTAATATATAATGTTTTTGAGTTTTTTTTTTATTATTATTATTATTATTATTATTATTATTATTATTATTATTATTATATGTAAATTGTGGAAGTGTTGTGTAGATAGAGTGGTTTTGCTATAATTAGAAGTTATTGTAATGGAAGATGTTAGTTTAATAAAATTCTTTAGTTTGTTGAAATATTTTTTACTTATGAAATGTGATATATGAATGAACTAAGCACAACTTTATATTGATAGTAAATAGATGAATATACAACATAACATAAAATGAGCAATTAGATAGTCAAATAAAATAAAAAAAATATGTAATTGCACTGATTGTTGGTCATTTCTGGGTAAGGTAAATAGTTTATATAATATACAAATATACTTGATATTATATAAGAGAAGTATTAACAACAAATATATTTCAAAATGGCAGCTAAATGTGAACATATATTCCATAATTGTATATGTTCCAAAATGACAAACAAAGTTCCAAAACTAACAAATTGCATTGTGTTTGGGCAATATATGATCAACCATAAAAATTGACCATTCAAAATGGTTAAGTATCTTTGCTAAAAAGTGTTCAAATATATTATAAAATTCAATTACATATCAATATGCATAAAAAAAAAAATGCAAAAACAACCCCTATGACAAATCTAAACTTTAGTAATTTTAGCTCTCTTAAAAGATTTGCCTATTTCTTCCCCCTTTCTTCATTCAATTGCCTACTAGTGATACATGGTTGCCCTTGCCATTTTAAACTAGGAGGCTTAAATCCCAAATTGCTTAGAGGTTTCCAACATATTTCTTATTGAAGACACCAATTTTCCTTGATTCGGGAGAAAGTTCTAAGTCAAAAGTTGATTACTCCCAATGTGCACACCAATACTCCCAATTTCCTTGTGTATAAGCTGGCTAGTCTTAATATTTTACTGTACAAATATTATATATGATTAGAACAACTTGACTAATAGAATATAAATGGTTAATGTAAAGTAAAAACATACTATTCATATAAAATTGTTAAATGATTATACCTTATATATAATTGCTCTAGTATTCTTATCATAATGTAGTCCCATTCTTGCATTAAGCCTTTTTGGCTTCCTATAACATTCCTCTCCTTCACCCCCCCCCCCCCCCCCAAAATTCTTAGCAGAACCCTCATTGAAATTCTGCTTTTTTTTTAAAAAAAATTTAATCAAAACAGCACAAGTTGACATAATAAGATGAAAAAAAGGGAGAACATCACAGGCACAAGTTAACATTGTTTACTAAATTTTCTCTTTGTTTTGGATTAGAATTAGCCTTGGCTTTGCTTTTAGTCATAATACCTTCTAGTATCTCATTAACATCCTGTACAATATTAATAGTTAGTAAAATTCAATGTTTAATACATTTAAACCATAAATTAAATTGAAAAACTTATTATCAATTTTGTGTATTTGCCTGAACTTGAACCAATTAGTCTTGAAGTAACAACTGGTTTGGATGTCCCAAGTGGCTGTGTTTGGAATTTAACTTGAAAACCAATAGAATTTCTCTTTCCTTGTGACTTATTGCTGATGCATACATTTTGCATAGTCATTTAGGTCTAATTTCATAGCCATTTTATTTTATTATTAGTCATTTTTAGCCAATTTCATTAGTTATTTAGTTAGTTTTTCATAGTTGTCAATTTTGCATTAATTTGTAATTTTTACTTTGTTTTGTAGGAAAAATGGTGTTTTTGAAGGACTGAAGAAAATTTTTGCAATTGAGGAGTGACTTCTACAGCCAAATATGTCAAAAACAAGTTTTCAAGCTGAAATATACATTGACCAAATTGTGCATAACTTGCCATATAAGCTATGCAGATCTGCATAAGGAGAAAAATCACTGTTCCAATACCTGCCGAATGGTGCATAAGGAGAGTGCATGGCTTATGCAGATTCACGCCTCCCTTATGCACTCTCACGGAATTGTGCATAACCTATGCGCCAAGTCATGCAGTTTCGCATAAGTGAACGAAGCTTGAAGCATAAGGGACTGCATAACTTATGCAGTCCCACAAAGGTTTCATTAATGAGCTGGCAGAAGATTCCCTCAGAAAATCCCTCCTTAAACACACTATTTTAGGGCTCCATGTCAGAAAATGCTATAAATAGCCCCATTTCCCATTTTAGAAAGGAACAAGAA
Source organism: Hevea brasiliensis (assembly GCF_030052815.1). NCBI lineage: Eukaryota > Viridiplantae > Streptophyta > Magnoliopsida > Malpighiales > Euphorbiaceae > Hevea > Hevea brasiliensis. The sequence goes on from NC_079493.1 coordinate 101,360,623, forward strand.
GGAGAAAAGGAAAGGAAGAGGAGAAAGAGGAGCAGCTGAAGAGACACAATCATTTTCCACACCATTTCCAACCAGATTTGGAGATTCCTTTCTTTTCTTACATTTTCCCTACATTTCTAGTGTTTAGTTTATTGTTTCTTAGCTTAGATTAAAGCTTTATTTCCATATAAACTCAATATATCTTGTAAGCATTATGGATAGTGAGTAGTTTTACATTGATTCTGGAGTAAGGGTTGTAATATTTGAGATATTTTGTGGATTTTGATTGGGTAATCCATATTTTGTGGTCTTAATGAGTTTTATTCATTTCTTGTGTGCTTAATGACATGCTTAATGTAGGATCCCATTAAGAGATGTTCTTAATCCATGGTTGAGGCACCGAAAGGAGAAGGCCTTGTGATAGATAATCAAGGAATTGGACTTAATTAACTTAGATCTAGAAATAGACTAAGGATTAAAAGGATATATAGATTAATTAAGAAACTTAATGGGTCTTAATTAACTCTAACTCCACGAAAGTAGGATTAGATTGATTAAGGCACTCTTTGTCTCACTCGAAAGGGTATTCAAAGGATTTAAGAATTAATCTCTTTGAAACCCGTAAGTTCCACAAGATTGGATAACCAATTTGAAATCCCAAAATAGCTCGATATATGAAATCCCGAACTCCGGAATTGCCTTTTTATAATTGTTAATTTCTAATCAAATTTAATTGCTTGCCATTTTAAATTTTGCCATATTTCAACTTGCTTATTTCAAATTGATGCAATTTTAGTTTAATTAATACATTGTTGGATAGATTATTAATTTTACACATATAAATTTCATACTCCAATACCCATCAATTTATTGCTTTAATTTCAAAATTAGTTTAATTTAGTCAACTTTTTATATCAAAAATTCAATCATTAACACAACTCCTCATGGGAACGATATCTTTTCTATATTACTTGTACGACCCGTGCATTTGCGGTTGGGCCACATTAAGTTTTTGGCGCCGTTACCGGGGAGTTGTTTGTTTAAGATTGAATTCTTGATTATTTTAGTCGTTTTTAGTTTTATCTTTGTTATATTTTCATTTTGTGTTTGTTTGTTCTTTTTCAGGTACTTTTAATCTTTTATGAGAAGAGCTAGAAGCACAAGTGACACATCCTTATTATTTGATCCTGAAATTGAGAAATTTTGTAAAGCCAACAAGAAAGAAACCAGAAAAAGAAAAGAAGCATTGAGAGAAACTGAATTAGAAGCAGACATGGCTGACGAAAGAATCAGAATCGATGGCGATAATGCTAGAAATGATCGAAATAATGAAAATGCAGCCCAAGGTGAAGAAGTTGTAAATGCTAATCTGCCTAGGGGAAGTATGATGGATCATGCTTTTCCTCGTTTTGATGACTTGAGAGAGACCATAGCAAGACCAAGGATTGATGCAAATAGTTACAAGATGGATTTTGGAGTTCTTCAAATGATTCAAAATTCCCAATTCGGGGGACATCCTTCTGAAAATCCACACACACATCTGAAGAAGTTTGCTATGATTTGTGATATGCGAAAACAACCTGGAGTGTCTGATGATGCAGCAAGATTGAAGCTATTCCCATTCTCTTTGAAAGATAGAGCATTGGATTGGCTTGATTCTTTACCTCACAATTCCATTACAAATTGGGAGCAACTCACTGATGCATTTCTTGCACAATATTTTCCACCTGGAAAAACTCAAGAATTGAGGAATCAAATGACAGCTTTTAGACCAAGAGAAGATGAAACTCTTTATGAATCATGGATGAGATGGAAGGAATTAGAGAGACAATGCCCACATCATGCCATTCCAAAATGGATGATAAACCAGAATTTTTACACAAATGTCACTCCTGCAATTAGAGGGATTATTGATGCTCAAACAGAAGGAGAATTTATTATGAAGCATGAAGATGAAGCTTATGAGCTACTGGAGAAAATTGCAAAGAATACTCATCTTTGGAGTAGTCCAAGAGGACCAGCTCCAACTCAAAAGAGACAAGCTGCTGGAATGTATGATCTTGATCCATTCAACATGATTAATGCAAAGTTTGATGCACTTACAAATGTCTTGGCTAAGAAGATGGAAGATTTAAGTATGTTGGTTAGTTCATCATCATCATCTGGAAGTTCACAACAAGTTGCTTATGCAGAGGGAACTACCAACTGTGGAGTAGACTATAGAGAGCAAGCAGCATATGTTGGTAATTATGGAAACAAACAAATGGGCAATCCTTACTCTCAAACTAATAATCCAACTTGGAGGAATCATCCCAACTTCTCGTGGGGAAATCAGCAAAGTCAAGTTCCAAATCAGAATTTTCAACCACAACAGCAACAAGGAATTCCATATCAGCAAAATAGGCAACCATTGCCTAATTTTCAGCAGAAAAATATGAATCCTCCACCAAAACAGCAAGTACAAAGTTCCAACACTGAAGCTTTATTACAACAGATTCTTGCTAACCAAACTAAGCATGATGAGGAGATGAGAGAGATGAAAGCAAGGCTAGAACAGATGCAAACACATAACAGAATGCTGAAAAATCAGATTGCACAATAAGCATCTTCCTCAGGTACCAAGTCTTTTAGAAAACTTCCAAGTCAACCAGAAAACCCAAGAGAGTAGTGTCAAGCTATTACTTTAAGAAGTGGGAAAGTTGTAAATAATGAGAAGAGTGAAAAAAATGAGAAAAGTGAAAATAGTGAGAAGAGAGAAAATGAGAAAGAAATTGATGAGAGTGAAAAACAAGAGAGTGCAGAAAAATGTAAAGAGAAAATTGAAGAGAAGGAAGAGAAGTATATACCTCCAAAGCCTTACAAGCCATAACTTCCCTTTCCACAAAGATTTCAAAAAGCCAAGCTTGATAAGCAATTTGGGAAGTTCTTAGAGGTTTTGAAGAAGCTATACATAAATGTGCCTTTTATTGACGCTCTTTCACAAATGCCCTCTTATACAAAATTCTTAAAAGAAATTCTCTCAAACAAGAGGAGACTTGAAGATCATGAAACTGTAGCTTTGACAGAAGAATGCAGTGTCCAAAGGAAACTTCCTCCAAAGCTCAAGGATCCAGGGAGTTTTTCAATTCCATGCCACATTGGGGAATCATGTTCTACAAAAGCTTTATGTGATTTAGGGGCTAGTGTAAGCCTTATGCCCCTCTCCATCTATGAGAAGCTCAACGTGGGAGATCTTAAGCCAACCCACATTTCTCTTCAGTTGGCAGATAGATCAATTAAGTATCCAGAAGGGATCTTAGAAAATATACCACTGAAGGTTGGAAAATTCTATATACCTGTTGACTTTGTCATCTTGGACATGGAAGAGGATTCTAATATCCTAATCATTTTGGGGAGGCCTTTCCTAGCTACAGCTGGTGCATTGATTGACGTGAAAGGTGAGAAGCTTACTCTCAGAGTTGGAGAGGGTCATTTAGTCTTCAACATTGGCAATGATAAGAAGAAGCAATATGAAGATGTAGACTGTTGTTTGAGAATTGATATAGTTGATGAGTTAGTAAAAGAGCACTTTAGAAAGAGCTATCCGAAGGCTTCTCTTGAAAGTTGTCTTATCCATGAAGGGAGTATCAATGATGAAAATCCAAAAGAGGCTGCATTTGCACAACATTTGAATAGTAATCCACCTTGTCCTATGGCACCAATCTTTCAAGTTGAGCAAGTGGAGAAAAGTAAAGCAAAACAACCATCTCTTAAAGAAAAAGATGCACCAAAGGTTGTCAAGAAAGAAATGGTCAGATTTTTAGACAAAGCAACAAGGATATTCTCATGTGATGGAAAGAAAATGAAATATAGATTCATTGAAGAACCTATAGGAAATAGAGGTAATAAATTCCAATTTCAGCCACCATGAAACATGAAAAGAGTCCAGCTAAGGACTATAAATTAGCGCTCTTGGGAGGCACCCCAAGTTCTTTTATTTTGCTTTTGTTGATTTACTTTTATTTACATTGCTTTTGTTTTTATCTTAATTCTCCCCAAATTCAATTTTTGACATTGTTGAATCTTGTCCCTTATAGATGTATTTTAATGGAGGAAGGTTGGTGAACTGCTGGGGAGTGACCCTTAACTGATATTTTGTCCTTCAACTCTCCCAAAATTGATTGATTTTTGCTGCATAACCTGTGCAAGTTTGTTACCTGGTTTATGCAGAGAAAAAAAAATGAAATGAAATTCTACAGCAAAGAAGGGTCTGCAGCAGATGACTTATGTTCTAGGTGAGGTTGGGTGTGTAACTTTTAAGTATTTGTGCTTATAATGTTAATATGGTGGTAAATGGGTCATCTTTGTAGTTTTGAGTTTATTTGGGTTGTGGGATTCAAGGTGGACATATTGCATTTTCTTGGCATAACTTGGAGAGTTCATTTCTCATTTGTGGAAAAATGCAACTTTATGCAGATTTTATTGAGTTTTATGTGTTAAATGTTGATTTGCAGAATTTGAGTCAAAATGGCATTGGTCACAAATGCCTTTTATGCAGGATTCACTTTTACAAGCATGTGTGATGTAATTTTGATGGATTTTGTATATATTGATGTGTTTTTGGTGATAATTTCTCATGATTTATGCTTAATAGAATTATATTTCTTCATTCTAGGGTATTTTTCACACTTGCAAATCATTTTCCATTGCAATCTCAATCTTGTTGAATTGTGCATAAGCAACTGCATAGCTTATGCAATCCTGCATAACCACAATTCTTGCCATTTTCATCTCTGTTGCAAACTGCATAAGGTAGTGCATAGCTTATGCAACTCTGCATAGCCACATTTTTGTCAAATTTCATACCTGTCGAGACTTGCATAAGCAGGGTGCATAACTTATGCACTTCTGCATGACTTCAAATCTTGCATTTTCTCTCTCTGTCGAAATCTGCATAAGAGGAGTGCATAGCTTATGCACTTCCGCATGACCAAAAACTCTGAATTCCAAAACTTGCCGAGAGGTGCATAAGCAGAGTGCATGACTTATGCACTTCGCATGACCACTCTCCCTGAATTTCGAAACTTGCCGAGAGGTGCATAAGCAGAGTGCATGACTTATGCACTTTCGCATGACCACTCTCTCCAAAAATCAAAACTTGCCGAGACCTGCATAAGGAGAGTGCATAGCTTATGCACTTCCGCATGACCACAAATTCTGAATTTTAAAACTTGCCGAGACCTGCATAAGAGGAGTGCATGACTTATGCACTTCCGCATGACCACATTCCCCAAAAATTAAAACCTGCCGAGAGGTGCATAAGCAGAGTGCATGACTTATGCACTGCCGCATAACCACCAACTCTAAATTCCAAAATCTGCCGAAAAGTGCATAAGCAGAGTGCATAGCTTATGCACAACTGCATGACCACATTTTCTAAACATCAAAATCTGCCGAGACCTGCATAAGCAGAGTGCATGACTTATGCACTTCTGCATAACCACAAACCCTGAAAATCAAAACCCACCGAAAGGTGCATAAGCAGAGTGCATGACTTATGCACTTTTGCATGACCTATTTCTCTGAAATCCAAAACAAGCCGAAACTTGCATAAGTTAGTGTATAAGCTATGCACTCTTGCATAATCAGTTTTTCACCCAACGAACCATGCATAAGAGGGTGCATAAGTTATGCACAACTCACTTTTCACTTATGCAGTTTTTACACAAACCCTGTTCAAATCAAAATTTCTTTTCGGCAACCATTTTTTCCCACCTCCACTTCCCGACTTTTCTGTTCACGACGTCCTTCCACTTCCATTTCTCCCGGCATTTTCCCTCTTATTCTTCTCCACTCATCTTTCCGCCGCATTAACCCTAGTTACCATCTACATCTTTCATCCTCTCCCTCACCTCCTCCATCCTCACTATCGAGAACCAATGGAGTCGCCTCCCCATTCCCCTCAAACTTCTCCTCTCCAAGTTTCGCCATTATCAATGCGACCTCCTAACCCCGATTCCCCTCCACAAGAGACACCTCCACCACCTCCCAAAGCCACCTACAAGCGGAAAATTAGGTCGAAATCTACGCGACCCATTGCTTCTGTACCTCCTCTCTCAAAACGCAAAGAACCACCCACCACCCCAATGTTAGAGCCTCCACCCAAAAATCCAAAAACTTCAGCCTCCACACCCTCTTCCAGCAAAAAGCAAACATCAGTAGCATCCCAGGTATCAAAAATACCCTGGCCCCTTCAGGATACAACTCACAAGGCAACCTTTAAGAGACTTAAAGAAAGGAGGGTACAACCCACTAGGTATATTTCTGTAGACTCTCTCCAATCACTTAGTTTATTTGACAATGTGGTTGCCTATCTTGATGGCATGGGTTGGATGGAATTTGTGCACAAGCAAGAAATTATTTATCCAGCTTTAGTTTTGGAATTTATTTCCTCATTCTCTGCCACCCTGAAATTGCATGATGTAGATTTTAAGCCAACTATGAAATTTAGATGTTTGGGGCAAAATAGAGAGTTATCATTGGATCAATTTCATAGCATTCTTGGTTTTGCAATTGATGGGCTATTTAGAGTGCCATATACAGGGGTAGAAGTAGCAAACAAAGGTATTTGGAATGCTGCTCAATTTTGGAGAATTATCACAAACCAACCTCAGACTTTTTCTGCTGGCAGATCAATCTCAAATACTAGATCCTGCACTTAGGTTTATCCATAGGCTTATTGCTAGCACTATTTTGGGCAAAGGGACTAGTTCTGGTGTTGTTGGGAAATCTGAATTATTCATGTTATGGTGTGCTTTTCACAAGGTCAAGGTTTCTCCTGGTTATTTCTTTTGTGAGCATGTGTTGCATATTGCCACCAAATCCATAGGTGACATTGTCTTGGGTGGGCTCATAACTGTCATAGCCAAGCATTTTGGTTTTAATCCTGAAGAGCATCCAATACCAGCACTTGTAGACACCTTATACTTTGATGCCACACATCTCTCCAAAGCGATTCGATTTGCCACATTCGACAATGCACAACCGATGTGGCCCAGAACCCACTGCACAACCAGAAGCCCAACCTGTCCCACCAGTCCCACAGCATTCTGCTGATCCTACACCACCCACTCAACCTGCACAGGACACCCCAACAGCTTCTGCAAAGCCCATACCTCCTACAGCTGAACCGTCCTCATCCACAGCCCCTCCTGCATTCAACACTAAAGCCTTATTCACATATCTTGAAAGGCTTAGTGATGATATATACTTTGTGGATAGGAAGCTTGACACTGGTCTTGATACCCTCAAGGATCGTCAAGATCACCTATTTGACCTTGTCATGGAAACCAGGGACAAGCAGAAAGAATTGAAGGAGATGATGAAGAAACTCATGATCTTTCTGGGAATGCCACCTCTACCTCCATCACCTCCTCTAGCACCATTATTTCGACAGCAGCCAGATGCAACCAGCCCCTTAGCAACATCTATGGATAAGGGCAAAATAATAGAACTAGATTAGTTTTTGTTTTACTTTTGTTCAAACTTGTAGGACTTTTTCTTTGTACATATGTTCAAACAATTATAGTTTGTTTTGAATTCTGTTCATTTGTTTTGAATTAGTTTGTTTTGAATTCTGTTTTTCTTAAAGTTCTATTGGATGGCCATTACATTAGTTTTTCATTGATTTTCACTGCCTTTACTGCCCTTTTGTGCATAATTATCCATATATTGATATTTTTGCATGCTTCTACTGGTGGTTGCACATTTTTCCTTGCTAATTATCATGCAGCAGCTTTTGAGTATACTGCACAGGCTGTGAATTCCCTTATGCAATTATTTTGCATAGCCTGTGCAGCCCTTTATGCCACTTATGCAGAGCTGCACAGGCTATAATTCCCTTATGCAAATGTCCTGCATAGCCTGTGCAGTCCTTATTGCCACTCATGCAGAACCGCACGGCCTATGCACCCTACTTATGCACATGTTCTGGACAGCACTTTGCTCTGCATAACCTGTGCAGCTTCTTATGCAGCCCTTTATATCTTGAATTCTCATCTACTCTATACCAGGTAACTCCTTCTTTTTGCTCTTAAATCTCACAATTCCTGGTAACTTTGAGTTTTGATATTGCATTGCTTGAGACATTGAGGACAATGTCTAATTTTGAGTTTGGGGGTGCACATTTTGATTTCTGCTTCATTTTGCACATATTGAGTATAGAGCATCTCATCCCATTCCATTTGCATATACTGTAAATATTTTACATATACATCCTTACATACATACACATAACACATTTACACACACATTATACATCACTTAGAAATTGTACATATTGCACACAAATAGATTCCCTCCATTTAATTATTTAGTTAATGCATTACTCATTTTTAGGAATCATGCATCATGCATTAAAATCTTTTGCCAAATCCCTTGAGTATTGAAAAGCTGCCTATGAGAGTGATTTGACTCACCTTTTAGTTGGGTTTGTGGATTGAAAGTTTCCTAAGAGGTGTAAGGTTTTGAAGTGTCTATCCCTTGCCTATATCTTCTTAGCCAAAAAACCACCAAACTAGTCATTTAGAGATGGAAGTGTTTAGAGGGAGTTATTGGATATAAGGTAGTCAAATGATGTCTCACCAATCCTAGAACAAATTTTCTAAACCTTTCAAGACGAAATACCAGCTTGTACTTGAAAAGAGAGATGATTAGGCATTCTTTGATTTAAACCTTCTCATTTTAAACCTTTGGCCCTTTTTCCTAATTAAAATTGACACTTGCAAACCCCTTTGAGCCTTTTTATTCCTAATTTTTCTTGAAATCCTTATTGTTACCTAGCCAATGAACCAAACACTCCAACCCTTTTTATGAGAATAATTATTTATAACATTAGGTACATAAAAAAAAAAAGAGAAAAGAAAAAAAAATGCAATAAAAGGGAGAAGAAATGCTTGTCACCTTGTAAAAGTGCTAGTATATGTGCTTTTCACCATTGTCATTCAAAATGAAAGAAATCCACCCAAAGTATTAAAAGAAATGAGTTTGGGGGTGGCAAATTTTAGGGACAATCATCAAAAGAAAATGTAAAATACAAGTTTAAAGAATCAAATGTCCCTCCATTTTTATGTGTTTTGTAAAATATGCTAGCACTTGACAATCCTCATAGTGTATTTCTCTCCCCCTTATATATAAAAAAAGAGAAAAATATATAATAAAATAAGAAATGTACCTTATATTGTCAAAAATTGAAAATATTCTCATGCTTTGAATCTTTTTACCCATCTTTCTTCTTAGCCTCATTTTAAACCCCATGGCCCCATTGCATCTCTAAAAAGACCTTTGATTTCTTGATAGTACTTGCTACATTAGTGGAGATAGGAGTAGGGAATTTGCCTATGGGATTGGAGAAATTATCTATTCATTCATTTAATTCCATCATTCTATATAAAGACACTTTGCCTATTGATTGTCCTAGAATTCCTTTTGAGCATGACTTTCTCTTTTGATTGGTTGGTTTGGAGATTTTGAATGACAATTGACTTGATGGCTAAGCGGTGAAAGCTTGGATAGGCATTAGATTCTTTGCATTTTGAAGGATGGGTATATGGATTGTTGGTATGGCTAAAGGTGTGTTAAGTTACTTTAATAGGTGATTTTCATAGCTCTTTGGATAAGGCACCCCTAAAAATTTTTTGCATCACATTTTAAAGTTTGCTTGAGGACAAGCAAAAGCTTGAGTTTGGGGGTATTTGATGCATACATTTTGCATAGTCATTTAGGTCTAATTTCATAGCCATTTTATTTTATTATTAGTCATTTTTAGCCAATTTCATTAGTTATTTAGTTAGTTTTTCATAGTTGTTAATTTTGCATTAATTTGTAATTTTTACTTTGTTTTGTAGGAAAAATGGTGTTTTTGAAGGACTGAAGAGAATTTTTGCCATTGAGGAGTGACTTCTACAGCCAAAGATGTCAAAAACAAGTTTTCAAGCTGAAATATGCATTGACCAAATTGTGCATAACTTGCCGCATAAGCTATGCAGATCTGCATAAGGAGAAAAATCACTGTTCCAATACCTGCCGAATGGTGCATAAGGAGAGTGCATGGCTTATGCAGATTCATGCCTCCCTTATGCACTCTCACGGAATTGTGCATAACCTATGCGCCAAGTCATGCAGTTTCGCATAAGTGAACAGAATACTGAAATCGCATAAGGATTTGCATAACTTATGCAGTCCACTTATGCAGTCCCACAAAGGTTTCATTAATGAGCTGGCAGAAGATTCCCTCAGAAAATCCCTCCTTAAACACACCATTTTAGGGCTCCATGTCAGAAAATGCTATAAATAGCCCCATTTCCCATTTTAGAAAGGAACAAGAAGGAGAAAAGGAAAGGAAGAGGAGAAAGAGGAGCAGCTGAAGAGACACAATCATTTTCCACACCATTTCCAACCAGATTTGGAGATTCCTTTCTTTTCTTACATTTTTCCTACATTTCTAGTGTTTAGTTTATTGTTTCTTAGCTTAGATTAAAGCTTTATTTCCATATAAACTCAATATATCTTGTAAGCATTATGGATAGTGAGTAGTTTTACATTGATTCTGGAGTAAGGGTTGTAATATTTGAGATATTTTGTGGATTTTGATTGGGTAATCCATATTTTGTGGTTTTAATGAGTTTTATTCATTTCTTGTGTGCTTAATAACATGCTTAATGTAGGATCCCATTAAGAGATGTTCTTAATCCATGGTTGAGGTACCGAAAGGAGAAGGCCTTGTGATAGATAATCAAGGAATTGGACTTAATTAACTTAGATCTAGAAATAGACTAAGGATTAAGAGGATTTATAGATTAATTAAGGAACTTAATGGGTCTTAATTAACTCTAACTCCACGAAAGTAGGATTAGATTGATTAAGGCACTCTTTGTCTCACTCGAAAGGGTATTCAAAGGATTTAAGAATTAATCTCTTTGAAACCCGTAAGTTCCACAAGATTGGATAACTAATTTAAAATCCCAAAATAGCTCGAATATGAAATCCCGAACTCCGGAATCGCCTTTTTATAATTGTTAATTTCTAATCAAATTTAATTGCTTGCCATTTTAAATTTTGCCATATTTCAACTTGCTTATTTCAAATTGATGCAATTTTAGTTTAATTAATACATTGTTGGATAGATTATTAATTTTGCACATATAAATTTCATACTCCAATACCCATCAATTTATTGCTTTAATTTCAAAATTAGTTTAATTTAGTCAACTTTTTATATCAAAAATTCAATCATTAACACAACTCCTCGTGGGAACGATATCTTTTCTATATTACTTGTACGACCCGTGCACTTGCGGTTGAGCCACATCAATTGCATTACAACTAATGGCATTTGCAAATTAAACATCACTTATAAAATATTAAAAAAAAAAAACTTCTTAGTAAGCCTGTTATTAGAATGCAAGTTGAGTTGTTGCATTTGGTTGTGAGGTACCAATTGGTTGTGAGGTCTAATTAGTATTTGAAGTTGAGTCAACTTGATTATTAATAGAAATTCCCTTTCGATGTATTTTTTTTATTAAATTCAATAGAATGATATACGCAAGATTAACAAATAGCTTGATTTAACTGAAATTGTGAAATTACCAATTGAGATTGCTTTGCAGCGAGTCTTTTTGGAGGAATTTTCTCCTTTACTCAATTGAAAAACACTGGTATGAATTCATAATAACATTTTCCCTTGCAAAGTGATATTTATATAAATTGTAAATTAATGATTAATGATAAACAATATTAATATGAAATTTAATATAAATTGCAAAATAATAAACAATGATAAACAAATTAATCATCTGCACGCTAACAAATTGTTTAATAATATCCTTTGTTGAGTTGCAAGCAGATTAGTGCATATGAGAATAACTACAATTTGACCCATTGGGTACATTAGTTAAAGGATTAGCATTTGTCTCTGCTTGTGCATTAGCTGAATCATTTCCATTTTAAACTGCTTATGGATCATTAGAAAGTTGTGTTCTAGTTTTTAAGGGATAAGTTGACTTATTAAGAGTAGATTGCTTGCATATGCTACAACTCATCGTAACCCCCTTTTTTTTTAACATTCCACCTTGTTTATACACTTTCTTTGGTTTATCCTTACTCTTAACTCTCCTTTTTTTAGGTCTCCCTAGTTGCTTCTTGTAATTAGGTGGGTCAACAGTCTTAAATTCATTAACTCTCCAGATTTTTTTACCCCTCATAGGTTGAATAGAGTACTTATAGCTACTAATTACAGTAAGTCTCTCTGTGATACCAGTGAGCTATAGGCTGCATTGGATCATTTTTTTCATAAAATGGTGCACAAATTGCATGAGGGCAGGAAAGTCCTGTTAAATCCCATGCCCTGCATGTATAAACCCTATCATTCAAGAATATTATGTGCCTGTCTCCTTTAAGTGTTATTTCAAAACCATTATCTCCATTAAACTCAAGTCTGTAATGACTTGACACATTTAAGATTTTTTTCATACTTCCTCATACAATCAGAGCTTTACTCATTGATCCATTTACTCATATTCTTTCTATTCCCAGCAATTTTTTTTATCACATGAATTCTAATATTCTTGAATCCATGAGTTAAATATCTCAGATACATTATTATCAACCATGTCAAACTTACATCTACTACTACAACATACCCTAACCTAATTCTAAGGGGTGTAGTGAAGTAATTCTTTAACAAATTTCTTACTATGAGAGGCCAGCCTTTTTAAATTATCCTTGAATTCTTCTTCATAATAACTTCATGCACAAGCAAAAAATTTTTCTTTTTTCAATTCTCCACCTTTCCATATCTTGCACCAATTTGCATATATATGTCTAGCACAATATCTATGTTCAGCTTGTGGCAATATTTCTTGTATTACTGGAATTAAGCCCTACAAAGAATAGAATGGAAACATTATGTTATATAAACACCCGTTTAAAATCAATAAAAACAACTCTAAAAATGTAATAAACAAAATAGAAATAAATCATAGGATACCTTTTGCATGTCTGATGCAATTGTAACTTTTGAACCATCACCCAAATCAAGCTGTGAAAACAACCACTGATGAAACCAACTCTAATTATTTTTGTTTTCTGATAAACACATTGCCCATGTAATAAGATACATATGATTGTTGCCATCCTTCACTATTATGATTTTTGCCATCTTTCCCTATTGTACATAAGACCTGCCCTTTACATAATCTTTTTAAAAAACTCTCATCCATTCCAATTATAGGCTTATAACCACTAAGCCATCCCTGCCTACAAGCTGCTAGACATACAAAACATCTGTCAAATATTCCCTTACCATTCCTTAACCCTTCCTTATTTAGCTCCTCAATATGAAAAACAAATCCTAGGTTAGATCTTACAATCTTAGATGCATAAACCCAAGGCATGAATACTCTTATTTTTAACTCTCATCCATCTCCCTCAATTGCAATTTCTTAGCCCTCTCTCACTTTGAGTAGCTCACATGAACCTTTAATTCCACCTTAGCATAGTGCTTCAACACTTTAACTTTTGTGTTAACATTTTTCTGAATCCTACTCTTAAAATAATTTGCTAAGTATTTAGCACTCACCCTTGGATTCTTAAAGATCCTAACACACTTGTGTTTTGCATTTAGTGTTTTAGCAACTAAGGGATCATCTTTAGTCCTTCTACTCACCCATATCACAAATGGACAATTCTCTTAACAATTAACCCTAATTCTATTACGCTCATTCTTTGTATACCTTATCTTTACCCTTCTAGCTATTGCATACTTGGCAATTACATTCCTAAAATCAATACCATCTAAAATCTCCATACCCAAACTAAAATATGGTTCTTGTGCTTCTCCATCATAGTTAGTTCTTTTGCTTTTCCTTCTCACAAACTCATCTCTGTCCTCATCAGAATCTTCATCATTTGACTCAAATGATCCTGAATCATCAAATGATACGTACTTGCTCTTATTACTATCACTATCACTATCACCATTATTATTGCTACTATAACTCTCATCCTCCTCAAGCTTATCATTAATTTCTTCTCCTACTAAAGTCTCACTATCACTGTTAGGAGATACTAAGCTTTTTGTCCTTCCTTTTTGAAGCACTTTTCTATCCCACTTCTTTATTAACCGATAAACCCTCACTGTTTTGCCCTTGGTTATCCTCTGCCCTACCATTACTTTCATCTAAACCATTGGATACACCTAACCATCTATTTCTGTGTCCTTATAGTTATTACCATTATTTATATCCATCTTAAACCCACTACCTTATGTCTCATAAAAGTTGTCATAGCTAACTTGTTCTTCCACTCTCTCACCCCATATCCTTTCCACTGCACTTTCTCCAACCCCAAGAGTATAATTTTCCACTTTAGGAGCAATATCTATATTACTTACAATACTTGGCAGATATGGAAAATCATAGCTTAAGTTCAGCTGGCTAATAAGATGCTCAACCTAAAAATGAAGTTCTTTAATATTCTCAAAGTACTGTATAATGTAATTTATAGCAGAATCATCACTTAATAGAATTAAGCCATCCATCAAAGATGTAAATGGCTCGGCTATCCACATCTTAGCCACAATTTTATATTTCAAGTTTTTTTCTAAACTATGTCTATTTTATCCAAGTAGCTTAAATAATCTGTATTGAAATTATCAACTATATATAGATCACCTTCTTCATATTCATGAACCCCATCTTTCTCAATAAATGTCCCCCCATGATGAAATATAATATCAACCCATAAGTCCATCACCAATCTGCATAGCATAAATTCCATAACCAACATTGTATAAATCACACTCTTTTAAGATTTTCTTTATAGTAAACAAATACTAACATAAGACCAAAAATTTTCCTATTTTTTAATCACCTAGCAAAATCACACTATTTAATATATTATAAAGTGCACTATTTAAGATACTCACAGCAAGACAAAAAGAGGGACTGCAAGCAAAGCTGTAACCCGCACACACACAAAAAAGACATAATAATGTCATAAATTCCCTTAAACCCAATACTATTTACACACCTTTTAACCTCATTTCTCAGTCATTAAATATATTAAAGAACTATTGTAGTCAAAATAGATCACACACAACACACATGCAAATGAAAATGACACTTTTAATGTTTGTAAAATGGGTTACCTTTCGACGCAAGGCCTATTATGACTAAGACTTGATTCCCCTTTTGCACTTGTGCTACTGCTCTTCCCTTACCAAGATTATCGTCTTCCTCAATATCAATTGTAGACCTAAGAGTTTCTTTCCAGTGAAAGTTACAGAGAAAATCACGATGATTTCTCTTTTGACATTGGGGATTTTAGTTATTTAGTTAGTAATGTTGTGTAATGTGGGAATTGTAGCCGCCCAAACTAATAAGTGGGTTTGTAACTACCCAAACCAGGGGCTGTTATCAGTGCTAGGAATCGAGTCAGCTCAATGCTGTCGGAATAAGCCTAAAAACCTGTTAAATATAAATATATCTCTGTATCTCACAATCTAAGCATACTTCCAACCATTACATTTTAGTTTTCTCATTCATAATTAACATAAAATTGGCTCAGAATTTAAACCTTTACATACATAAAATTACTAAAGTGTAATTAGTTCATACATACATACTCATATGAGGAGTTAGCTTAGATTTCAACCATTCATAATTACATCACTTATACTTAAGTGCAACATCTATCAAAACTTGAATAGCAGCACCGTAACTATTCCTTTACATATTATATGTCCACTAAACGTACAACATGCATATAAAAACTCTACAACTACTCTTGCTGCTCAACTCCAATGAACTCTTCTATTCCTGCACTCCTGCACTTGGGGTTAAGGGAAAGGGGTGAGCTTACATAAGCTCAGTGAGTAAACTAACCAACATCAATTAATTATAAGATTCATTTCATGTATATGCAATGCATCATCCAAATGAGTTTTTACATCATAAACATTCCACATAAGATAGACTTATCACCAGTGATTTTCTAGATCCAATATGCTCAGTTCATATAGAGGCTTCTTAGGACTTTCGCTTAATTTATCCAATGTTCCAATGTGCCCCGGCTCATACAGAGGCTCCTCAGGATTTTTGCTTAAAAGTAGTGCGTCAGGGGCTTATTAGGCCTCACCTAGTCTTACCACCATAGATCATGCATGATTACATCATAAACATAATATATACATAACATAGGGGGAACCAATGGGTCATCCAAATTCCATCATGCATCAACAACAATTATGCAAAAATGCAACATATTTGTGCTTTAGATACATACACCCTAGTTAACAATGAAATGATACATGTGGATAATCATGAATTATATTTAAATAATTTACATTTATTAGTGTTAGAGTTATTCACCTTTTGTAGCCTATTAACCACCTAACACGAACAGTAGCTAGTCTCAGATCTTTAGTTTCATGAATCCCTTAATTTTGATCTTACAAACATTGGAACCTAAGAAGTTATTTGAAGCTCCAGAACTCTATACACATATCAAATATCTTATTCTATGCCCTTAGGAAACATAAAACTTTAAAAAACCAACTCAAGGCTCCCTAAACATGATCCAACCATACCAACACCTATTTAAGACCTTAAACAACTCAAAAACTTCCTCCAATCTAACATGCATTCAAATCAAGGAATGAATATTTAAGTTCTCTCAAACTTCATTCCACAAACTTCAAAATACAATTCATCCAAGAACTCAATTAACATTATTCTCTTCAAATACTAACCAAAACATGCTTATAAACTCTTTAAACCTATCAAAAACTTGTAAAAGAACATATCATTAAAAACAACATAAAAAATTTTTCATGAAACAATCCTCCTAACAATAAAAGTTTCAAAACTATAAGGATCTCATATGCAAAACCAATTGCTACCTCTTGCCCATGTGAACATACCAAAAACTATACTGAAAACAAAAGAAAAAGTACCTTTCTCTCTTGGGCTTAAGATTGAGAGAGAAAGAGAAATGTTGAGAAAGCTTCAAAAATTCTTGAACTCCTTGAGCTTCCCAACAAAACCCAAGCGTTCAAGCTTTCAAAACTTCAACTTAAAAGAACTTTAAGAATGAAATCCCTTTTTGCATGCAACAGAGTTTGGGAGAGAAAGAAAATCCACTTTTTCATTGAAACTGAATTGAAATGGGCTTTTTATACCCCTATTGTCGAGGAGACTTTCGACCGTTGAAAGCCCAGCTTTTCAGTTGCCGAAATTTATTCTGTCTAAATGATCATTTGAATAGTAAAAAAATTTCAGTCATCGAAAGTCTATCATTCGGCTGCCAAAATTCCTTCTCCTCAAAACACACTTAAAACTTTTTTTTTTTTTATCAAAACCATTAAAATATTTTCATTCATAAATACATTTTGAATACACATACACACACACATATATACACTTCTACCACTATTCTCTCATTGATGGAATCTTCAAATTCATTAGAATATTCTATATATGATAGAAATTTTGACGTCGGAAATTATTGGGTGTTATAGGCTCTCTTCACTATTTTCAATGATTAACACCGTTTAACTTCTGTTACCTTCGGTGCAATATGGGCCATTTTAAATAGTTAAAAGGGTCAATTGGACTAAAAAAAAAGTTTAGGGTGGAAAATGACTATTGGTAATAGTTCAGGGTGCAAAATGGGTCTTTATCCTATATTATAATTTACCTAACTACTTATTATAACATTAAGAGAGTAATTATTAAATAATTTGTAATTTAAAATTTATAACTTAATCATAATTTCCTTTCAAAAAAAAAAACTTAATCATAATTTAAAACAATTGAATAACTAATTAATAAAAATAAATAAAATTTATTAAAATTAAATAAATTATATTTTACAAATAAATTGGTTCATATGAGCAATATAACATGATTAATATTAATCAAAGTAATAATATTTATCATTTATTAATTGTACTATAAAAAATAAAAAAAAATAAAAAAATTGAACATTAATAGAAATTTCTTGTTTATCAAAATTATATAAATAAAATTTTATTTTATTTTTTATAAATATATGTGTGTGAACATGAAATTAAAATTTTTATCTTTCTATAAAAAAAGTAAGATAATAATTTTTAAATAATCAATTTAACAAAAAAAATCTTGATTTTTAGAGAAAATAATCATTTAAATTATAAAAATTAAAAAATAGTTATATAATAATGATGCCTAAAAAAAAATGAAAAGAGAATTAATTTAGTATTAAAAGATGATAATTAATAATTACAAAACAAGACAAATTTTTATAGAAATGCGGCAATTCTATAGAATGCCTATGTACATGTATATATATTTCTCACGTCAAGTCCTTCTCTTTCAGAAAACAGTCACTTCCACCACCTCCGCGTCACTTACCACCGTGAGTAGTGGCTTCATTTCATTGTTTAATGTTACCGCCGGCAATTACATCCCATCTCCGGTACGCCTCTCTCTCTATCTCTCTATTTTTATCTGTGATTTCATTTTCAATCTAAATAGAAATTGGTTTGGGTCTTCTTTTGGCTTTGTGTGAAAGGGTATTTCGTTTTTGTGTTGTCTAGCATGGCCAAAGGCATATTCTAAAGTTTTTTAGTCCGGGTAAATTCTTGACTTCCATAGCGAATGCAAGTTATATAGTACTTGGAAACTGTTACATTTCACTTTTCTCCTAAATTTGCCTGATACAATGTTTGGGGGAAGATTTTTGAGGTTAGATATGGGTTTTAAAATAATAAGCTTGTATGGAGCAAGATTTTTTTAAAGAACGTAAGGGTTTTGGAGGTTTCAAAATGTCCAAAAATATCACTTTTTCAACCCACCAACTTGGAGTGTTGGTAGGTTTTGATACCTTCCATTCCATTAGCTTACCTTACCTTTGAAAAACCTCCATACACTCCACATAATGTGAGAGTTTGGGTTTGGTTGAGTCCTGCTACAGTTTACAGAGCAGAATTTGCCAATCAATTATTTGGTTCTTTTTCTTTCAAATAATTTCAATAAACAAGCTCTAATTCATTTATTTTATTGTATGTTTGTTAATTTATTTATCTCTCTTTTAGGTCGTGTGTTCTACATCATATTAAGGAACAAAGTACCTGGTTGGTATATTTGATTAGATTCTGATATTCGTTTCTCCTGTTGGTAGTCGTGTATAGAATGAGGAGGAGACTAAATGCAGGAAAATCACCATCCCCTAAACTCACAGCTGAAAACTATGATCTCTCCAAACAAGGAGGTGGAGGAGGAGAAGAAATAAAATCCCAGAAATCTAACATCTTTTCCTCTTCAAAGAATATCTTTGCAATGTGTTTGGCATTTCGAATAGCAAATTCTCTGCTGATACAAACATATTTCAATCCAGATGAGCACTGGCAAGCCCTTGAAGTTGCTCATTGCATTGTATTTGGGTAAAATTTTCAACTTTCTATTCTATTTGGAAGATACATGCTTGATTTTGGTAGCAGAATTTAAGGTCTCTAAATATTGGAAGCAGTTCGAGTTTGGTAATTGGTACTTAGATTTTGCAAGTACACTTTTTCTTCTTTATCAAATTATCTAAAACATATATGCATTTTGGGGATTTTTTTATATGAAAGAAATTTTATTAAGACAGGAAGAAAGGAGTTAACATTGTTAGGATAAGGTATCCACCTAAGTACCTAACCTAACGATAAAAAACAATACAAAATGAATAATTCTAGTAAATAAAAAAGTAGTGCTATCCAATCAAACTGGGCAACACTTAGATGCTCTCCTGAAAGCCCTTGAAGAACAGGCCTAAGACATGTTAGTAAAATTTTACTCAGTTCAATTTCTGGAGCACTATTTTGCTCCTACAATGTGAAAGTTAATTTTTTATTTTGGTGGAAGTGCTTTTAAAGTGGTCACTAAAATGTGTCTAAAATGGCAGGTATGGTCACTTGACTTGGGAGTGGAAGAAGGGGATCCGTGGCTATTTGCATCCATTGGTGTTTGCTTTGCTGTTCAAAATTCTTGCAGTGTTAGGTCTTGATACTCCATGGTTTATGGTAAAATAAGCTATGTGCTTTTGTGCTTTAATGTTTAACATGAAATTAGTTACATATTCAATTTATATATATCATAATGCTTGATTAAAATAAGTTTTCGTAAAGCAATGATCAAGATTCTTATGGTTTTTATAATTTATTGATATGTTTTCCTAAGACAGTTATATATTATATATATCCATTAGAATGGGTAAATTTCAGCGATAGCAGCTGAACTTAAGACACTTTAACAACGAGGTACCTAAATTTCAATTTGTAATATAAAACTCATCCAACTTCAATTTGATGCACATAAAACTCCCTTTTACCTTCAATAGCAGGTTTCCCTATTATCTTTGCTAATGTGGCATTTGTCAAATTAAAAAAAAATTATATTTTTTCTCTTATCTTTCTCTATTGATTTGACACTTACCAAAAAAATTTAATTTATAATAAATTTAATTAATTTCTCTCTCTACCTTTTCTCTCTCCCCCTTGTTCTCTCTGTCCATGATCCCTCCCCTCCCTCTTCAATCACTTTTCTCCCCTCACTGATGCCACATAACATTTACATTTATAGTTCACTTTCTAATATAAAGGCTTGCCTATTACCCTTATTATTATTATTTATAAAGTTCTCTGAAAAATTGAGTGCATTTACAAGTCACAAGGAGCAGGATAACAATTGCTTTCATTTGCATAGTTCATTTTTTTATGTTGCACTTGGATCAAATGAATATGGAATTCATTTTATTTGTGAATGCTTTTCATAAGAAGAATTTATTTGTGAATGAATTTTCATCTTTGGAATTTTATGTATCAATTATAGAATCTATTTTAAAATTGTACTACTACTGGTTTGTGTTGTTGTTTGTTCAAAATTTATTTGCAAATTCTAGTAATTTTGACTGAATTTGGCTTAACTGCTCAAGTTTAACCAAACATGTCATGTGGGGATTTGTATTTAAATTCTATAAAATTTGATGGAATTCTTTTATAACAAACAAGCTCTTAATCAGACAGTGGCTAGCTATTTTTACTTTCATTGCTTCCAAAAATGAAATAAATTTTAGGTGAATGGAATAGCTGTGATTTTCTTTGTTGCTATTTAAAGGTGTATTCTGTTGTTGTTTGAAAATGTATTTATATCTTTTGTCTCCTGCTTTGTAGACCAAGGCTCCACGAATGCTGCAAGCACTGTTTTCTGCAGTTGGTGATCTGTACTTGTACAAACTTTCTTATGCTCTCTTCAATTATTCTGTAGCAAATTGGGCAGTATCCTTCTACTATGAATCTCGGTGTGTGTGTTTCAAATTAAAATATATTTGTTTTATATTTCTTTTCCATTTGCTGCCTGAAGCTTCTTATCCTTGATTAATACATATTAAAAATCATGTGCTTGAAAGATTATGTACTTAACTGTACTGCAGCTCTTCTCTCAATTAGCAAACTGGTTCATGTTTTACTGCTTCAATCGTACATTGTCCAATAGCTTGGAAACTGTTCTTACACTGGTGGGTTTGTACTTTTGGCCCTGTATGAGAGAATATCCTAGTAAAGTATCATTAGTTTCAACAAGGAAGTGGGGTTTGACCGTAGCAGCATTAGCTTGTGCAATTCGACCAACAAGTGCTATCATCTGGGTCTATGTTGGCCTTCTTGAACTGTTTGTCACACTTGATAAACTGAGATTCATTATTCTAGAGGTGTTTCCCATTGGGTAGGTTTTAATGCATAGTTTGTCACTTTGTTTTTCTTTTTGGGTTAAAATGCTCAACTTTGAACTTTCTGATTTTCTTTTATGTCTTTTATGATGACTTTTCCCTGCTTTTGTGTTGAATCATCATTTGGTGATATAGTTAATTTGATTGCACAGTTTGACTAGCCATATTCAGATTTTATGGAAGTGCATGAAATATGAGGACATTAAAGCTTATCAACTGTAACATTAATGATAAACATGGTTGGATGGCAGTAAACTTAACCTTATTTTAGGTGCAATAATAAGGAAGAAGCATTTGAAAGGTTGGTGAATGTAGGAGTAGGACAACTTGCAGGAATGATATTCAGTCTTCGTTTTGGATTTATTTTAAGGAAGGAACAAATAGAAACCTGGGTAGACAACTAGAATTTATTACAAGAATAACTATAATGACAAACTAGCACAAAGGGCCTGTTTGATTTAACTATTGGAAACAATTGATAGCTGATAACCGATAGTTGTTACTGTTAGTTGATAGCTGATAACTGATAGTTGTTACTGTTAGTTGATAGCTGAATACTAATAGCTGACTGTAGTTGATTTATGTTAAGTATTTAGTAAAACTATATCTAGTTGTTGTTGTTGATATATAAAATGACTAATAAGAATATATCCTATAATTTTTATATTTATTGAAATAAATATACAATTATTAATTTATTATGTCACATAATTTATTTTATTATTAAAATATTCATATAATTATTAATTTATTATATTATATCATTTATTTTATTATTGAAATAGATAAATAAATAGTATAAAAATTATTTTAATATTTTTATAATTAAAATAATGTTATCAGGGCGAAAGGTGACAAGGTACCCTATAGCCTTAGGCAAGAAGCGAGACGAGAACCTTTTTGAAGTAAGGCGCTATAGCCTATATATATATATATACATACACACACACTTTTAACTAGTTTAATAAGTAAAAAGCATATTAAAAAGAAAAAAAAAAACATATTATTTGCATCATGTCTATTGAGGAACTAGAACACTAATGAGAAATGTATAAAGTGATTGCAAGGAAGGCCACATCAAGTCATCAACTCAATTATCTTCACAAATCAATCAAAATGCATATCACAAATTGAAGAAAGTGACCTATACACCTTTAACCAATTTGTATTGTTGTACAAATAATGATATTTATAGTTATATGATGATAAGGATAAACACACAACAAACTAAACTTAGCTATTTGTTATAGTAAGTGTGTTACAACAGATTACTCCTATAAAAAACAGTTTATCTTCAGCAAGTAGCCTATTCAATTAGGGAGAACTTAAAATAAAATTGTTATTATATTAGCAAAAAAAAAATCATATCACAAATTCACATTCCTTATCTAACAAAATGCATATCACAATATCCAAACAGTAGAATAGAAGAATTGAAGAAGAGAGAGGAAGGAGGAGAGAAAAAGAAGAAAATAAGTAAAAAAGATAAAAAAAAAAGAAGGGCAAAACAATGATATTTCTGTGTGAGGGGAGAACAAAATAGAAGAAGAGGAGAAGAAAGAGAGGAAAGAAGAAGAAGAAGAAGAAGAAGAAGAAGAAGAGAGAGAGGAAGACATACCCGATTGAAAGAGCTACTGTAGGAGAGAGGAGCTGCTGTGGGAGAGAGGAGAGCTGCAGCTGCTACGTTCTCGTTTGCGCGACAGAGAATGAGGTAGGATAACTAGGGTTTTAATTTTAGTTGGATTAAAAAAATATATTAAAAATGAAAAAAAAAATTGCCGTTCCTTTCAAAAGGTGCCACCTCAACACTCCTTGCCTTTGTCGTTGAGGCGGCCACCTCTTGGAAGCCAAGCGAGGTGGTACTAGGTAAGGCGCTAGAGGGTCGCCTCGCCCTGCCTCGCCCGGCTCCTTTGGTGCCTTTAACAACACCGAATTAAAATATATCAAATTTAATTTTAAATCAATTTATAATGCCCTTCAATTAATATATTTAAAAATATTTTTTCAGCAATATTTTAATAATAATATCAAGTAAATCATTTTATCCTTTATAGTTACAAAAATTTTGTAAAAAAATTGAAAAATAAAAAATATAATTATATATTTAATTTTTTTTTATTTAAGTTATTACATGGTATTTAGCATTGTTTTACAAAATGAAGGAACACTAATTTTTAAGTTGATTAAATTAATGCTTATCAATAAATTGATTAACTTAATATGAAGTTATTATGTACATGGATAAAGCTACAAATAGTGCGTCCCAACAAAGGACTTCATTGGAGGAATAAAAAAAAAAAAACAAATCGATTAAAGGACTTTTACCCACATGCTTTTAATATTGGGGTTATTTTTGTCAAACAATAAAAAAAATGGCGTAACAGTTCATGAATTGCTCTATTTGTAGAGCCAATAAAAAAGGCAGTTGGTATTTTATCAGCTATTAGCTGCCTTTTTAAAGAGTTAATCAAACAGATTGGTTCAGCTGATTGAATGTCCATGAGCTATCAGCTGCATCTAATAGCTAAATCAAACACCCCCAAAAGAAAGATGAAGGGAAACAAATTATAATGGAATTTGCAGAGTAATTAAGGCGCCGTGAACAAAAACCATGAAGAGTAAGTAAATGTTTTTGGCCTCACACCTAAACTTCCTTACGCATTATGCATGAGTTTCCATTAGCATCATGCTTAGGATTGAATTACGTAACACAATCCAAGAACAACAATTGCAAGAAATTTTTATTGACTGATACTAAGCAATAAGCATTACAAGCATTGATATTTATATATTCAAATTAATCTTAAACCTTTAAGACTTTGGACACTCCGTGAAAGAAAAATAATAGGATTATTGCTATCCTAAATGAATAATTAGTCAAAATGAAAATAAAGACTCCAAAAGACATCTAGACAGCTTTTTAGAAAAGTTGGAAAATACAAAAATACTCCTAAGACTTAGCTAAGACTCTTAAAGGACTAGGAGGCACTGTATATCATCCCAAGGGACCTATATTAAATCTGGAGCATAATTCTAAAATTTTCCTTTATTCATTAATCTTGTTTTTATAAGGTGAAGGTTTATGCCAATCAAAGTCGGATTCTTACAAAACAGCATAGAATCTACTCTACCATCATAGTCTGGAATTTCTTATTTGAGCTTCTTAGTGATGTCACTTACTGTATCTTGTAGTTGAAATTGTCTCTATCATGTCTAGATGCATCTAGAATATCTTGACTAGCCCCCATTTTGTAGGTGCTGCTCCTATTGGTTGCTTGCTAGAATTAATAGAAGAAAGCATGTTAAGCAACTTATCTAGCTTAGTCCTTATTCAACTGATCCAATGTCATCTTTATGTCTTCATGAATCAAACATTGAATCTATTTCAGTGTTTTTTTACAGTTTTGTGTGTGGTTATGGTGTTGTTTTTCTTATAGTTTGTTTATGGTATCAGGGGTTTGGTGCTTGGTCTTTCTTGTTTGTTGGATCGTTTGATGTATGGCTCGTGGGTCATAGTGCCTCTTAATTTTCTTAAGTTCAATTTTCTTTCTTCTGGCGGAGATTATTATGGAACTCACAAGTGGCACTGGTACTTCTCTCAGGGATTTTCTGTTATGCTCTTCACTTTCTTACCATTTGCAATAGCTGGCAGTATCAAGTCTAAATGTTGGAAGCATTCTGGTCTCATTGCATGGGTTATCGTTCTTTACAG
The DNA here is from genome assembly GCF_030052815.1 of Hevea brasiliensis. NCBI lineage: Eukaryota > Viridiplantae > Streptophyta > Magnoliopsida > Malpighiales > Euphorbiaceae > Hevea > Hevea brasiliensis. The sequence goes on from NC_079493.1 coordinate 101,386,097, forward strand.
TTTATTGGGCCACAAAGAATTCAGGTAACATACTGACAATTTTTTTTTTCCTGTATGAAATTTATAGTTTATCCTTCACCTGGCAACTCAAGTTCTAAAATGCAACTCATCTTTTAATTAACCGTGAGCTATAGGTTTGTCTTGCCTGTGCTGCCAATAGCTTTGATATTCTCTGGATATGCATTGTCTGTTATGGCAAGACCTGATTCTCCACGTGTGATGAGGAAAGGTTCTTCAAACAGTTATACCAAATGGCCTTCAAAAGTAGCATTTGCCGTCATCTTCTTGTTAGCAACCAATATTCCAATGGCATTCTATATGAGTTTGGTTCATCAGGTAAATGAGATCCCACATTCTCTCTTTTCTTGACATGAAGCTAATTAGAAGCCATTTAATGTAACAGCTTCATACGGCCCATTGCTTTAATGTTAAGACTTCAGAATTAAGAAAATGTTACAATTGATTTTATTTTTATTCTTCTTTTATTTCCTTTTATCCGCACAATGTTATTTGTGCAATTAAAATAGAGAAGTTTCTATGTTTACCTGGAAAGAAAGAGAGTGAAGGTGATTGGGGGAAGAAAAACTCCCCAGAAAATTTTAGTTTGATACTATTTGCTTTCTCTGTGGTTCTCTTTTTGTTGATACTTTCAAGCATCATGACAGAGGGGAACCGAGGATGTAATGATCTATCTATCCAAAGAAGCCAGCAATGAGAAAGTGAAGAGTATCCTATTCTTAATGCCCTGCCACGCCACACCTTACTTCTCCACTCTCCATCACCACCTGCCCATGCGTTTTCTAGACTGCACACCAAGGTTTGGACTGTCAATTTGGTCGGAGCTTTTTTTTTTTTTTGTTTTTGTTTTTCTTTTTCTTCTTGTGTTGCAATGCTGTACTCAAAATTTTCATTTTGGCATGATATCTCATCCGCCAGTGAAGAGAAAGGAATCCCTGATGAGTCAGATCGATTCATGTTGGATCCTGTTGGTTTTGCATCAGAATTGGCCAAAAACTGGTCTCTGCCTAGTCATGTTGTATTATTTGAATCTAAGGAGAGACTCTTGAAGGATTTCCTTATTTCACGTTCTTTCAAAGAGGTAAGCGCGAGCTTTTACTTATGTATTGTATGTATAGTTTTTCTATCAATCCGCTATGTATTTCTCTTCTTTTCTTAGTCAAGCGTATAATATAATTGCAGATAAGGAGGTTTTTCCATTCTCACTTCAAGGTGGACCGAGATCTTCAAGCATCAGTTGTTGTGCATGCTTTAAATGATTGAATTCAATTGTTTCCTGCAACCAGTCTTTGTGTCAGAACCTGCCTTCTAAGGATTATATAATTCTTTCTTCTTCTTCTTCCCCAATAGAACCAAATTTACTGTTAAAAATATTAGATTTGAATAATCTGATACCCAAAACAGCTGAGATGCATTGCACTTCACCAAGGGGAATTTGAAGTTCTATCGCTGTACATTGCTATTTTCAGATAATTAGATTATTATTGTTTATTATTATTTAGTGCAATCTCAAATTGTGATACCATTCCTTTTCTGTACACCATTATTTAAGAAATGGTGCCCTGCAATAATTTTCTTCATTGGCATCTGGAACTTTGTCATTTTGAAATTTCTCATTGCAACCATAAGTTTTGATGTCAGCTTTGTGGGCAATAATCCATCATGCAAAGAACTTGTAAGCAAGAATCAAATATGTATGGCATTTTTAGAGGCAAAAAAGAAAACCCCTTTTCGTCAAGGATATTGGTACTATGATATGACAATAGTCAATCGCCCAAAACAAGTCAATGACAATGCCAAAACTCTGTTGCCATAGAATGGAACAAAATGGCAGAGTCTAAAATTGTGATCTTTGCTGGAGCAAATGAATATTTCGAATTTGGGAGGTAAGGAAAAGCAAGGCCGTGTACCAAAGAGTGAAGGTAATTTTTATAGCTAGTCAAGGCAAGAGTCCATGTGAGACAATTGAATGGATGGAGGTGAATGAATGGGTTAAAGTAAGAGTCTCTTGAACCAACCATTGCAAAAATGTTAGAACTAATCAATTAATTAGTTGTTCTTTCACCCTTATATACTCTTTTAACTTGTTTCTTTTTAATATGGACTCTTGACGCCCTCATCCCTCAATTTTCCCCTACCTAATGAAAAAAAAAAAAAAAAAAAGGAGGATGGTGCATGCATCTTGATTAACATTATGGGCAAAAGGAGGTGGCAACTTTTGCAACTTGGATAATTAGGCTTCTTAACAAATACATAACTGAATGAACTCTATATGTGGAGGGACTCTTCAATATATCAAGTTTTTTCTAGTTTCCTGTTCTCTCTTATGCTATGTAATGGAGATGCCAACTTGCAGATGGTGATAGAAACATTTCTACAACTTGATAGCTTATTCAAGTTTAATATGGTTGTCGCACAAACATTATTTATGTTGGCATATATATATATATAAAGATTGTTTTTATTTTTTTACAATGAAAACAAGAATGTTGTAATTTTAGACATAAGAATTAAGACTCAAATTACAATTGAAAACTAAGTGGAAGCGAAACTAGAACTAAATCATAATCAGAGTTGAAATAAAGAAACAAAGGTTGGATTCCAATTCTTATAAAGAACCATACTCAAAACTGGAACCGGACATTCCTACTATTGATAATAATTATAGATTAATAATTAAGCAGCTAAACAATATTTTGTGGAACATGATTTGTTGTTGACTTGGAAACTTTAAATCATCAACTTTTAGTTTCTTCTTTCCTTGTTTTCATTTTCTTCTTAAAATAGAACTGCTAATTGATTGTTAGAGAACATAAACCATTTCAGTATAACCTTAATTATCCAAATAATTATAACTTAGACAAACAAATTAGCTTGAGTGAATCTTACGAGCAATCTCATTGCTCCTGTCCATGTTTTGATAATGTTTTGATTTTCTTGTTCAAATAAAAATATCAAACTGATTCTTAGAAATATAAGCCATCTTGGTATAATTTTCATTATTCAAGTGATTATAATATGGATATAAACAAGCACCATGAAAGCTTGTAAACTATATATATATAAAAAAATAAAGCAAAACTTGCTTCTCTCTTAAAAAAAAATCTCAGCGTCATCAACATTCTTGATTTTTCATCAAAAGTCCCACCTCAATTTCAGCTTTTCACTACCTTGAGCTTGCATATTCCATATTGTGTGTATAACTAATTCTACATGTTGCAACAACTTTACATTCAATCAAACTCACCAAGATCATCCCCAAATTCTATTGTTGTGTACCGTAAAAATATGTAAATTACAAAAAAATAAAATAAATACACAAAACACCAATATATATGTAATTCACTTCTTCATATAGGGTTACATCTATGGGCATGCTATTTTCCACTATCAATAAATATAATCATCAATTATAAGCTCGAAGTTATACTACCTGTTAACCTAATTACACCTAATAAAACTCTCACTATGTAACTGTTCATAGTAAATACATTAGTTAGACCTCTTAGTTTTCTCTTAGATATAATCCAATATATTTATTACTTTAACTACTACACCACAAAGGGTGTCTTCAACTAAGCCCTCTCACTAATGGACAAGAATTCGTGTCTTCAACTAAGCCCTCTCACCAATGGACAAGAATTTCTTTCTCTTGAATTATTTGTCTTTTCTCTAACTTAGGTTAAAGTCTCTTTCCCTTCATGGGATTGCAATGCGCAGAGCCCTTCATAAATGAGCAAAGCTACTCCTCAGTAATTAGTAAAGCCACTCACTCCATGGGCTAAAAACCAAATAACCTTTATATTATTCTCCTATTTATAGTGTTAATTCTCTCAATCCTAATCTAATTATAAATCCCACTTAATTTAGGAATAACACTAAAATAGGAATTCTACATATTATAGCAAATAATCCTTCATCTATTGAGGAATATTTCTCCCACTAAAATAAGGAAAAAATATCTCTTCAAATCCCACTAGGATTTTGAGTCATAATTCTAACAATCTTCACCTTAACTCAAAATCTATCAACCATTGTATACCTTAAATTCTTGGGTCTCTTCAATCATCAAATCTTCATGCCTCCCTTTAAATCTCCAATCTTCATCTTAAGTGTAACTTGCTTCTTTCTTAAAAAAAAAAAAAAAAAAAAATCTTGCATAATCAACTTTGTTGATTTTACATCAAGAGCTCCACTTCCATTTCAACTTTCCACTACCTTGAGTTTGCATCTTCCATGTTGCTCGTATGACTTCTACATGTCACAGCAACTCCATCTTCAACCAAACTCACCAAGATCATCTCCAAACTTTAATATCAATTGTTGTATATGGCGGAAGCATGCCAATTACAAAGAAATAAAGTGAACATACAAAACATCAATATTTATGTGGTTCACTCTCTCCACATATGACTATGTCCATGGGCATACCATATTCCACTATCAATAAGTATAATTATCAATTATAAGCTCAAAGTTATACTACTCATTAATTAATTACAACTATTCATAGGAAATACATTAGTTGATCCTCTCAGTCTCCTCTAGATATAATATAATATATTTATTACTTTAACTACTATACCACAAATGGTGTCTTTAACTAAGTCCTCTCACCAGTGGACAAGAATTCGTTACTGTTAAATTTTTGTTCTTTCTCCAGTTTGAAGCCTCTTTTCTTTCATGAGATGCAATAGGCAAAGCCCTTCATCAATGGGCAAAGCGACTCCTTTGCAATTAGCAAAGTCACTTACTCTATAGGCTAAAAGACAAATAGTTTTTCCATCGTTCTTTTATTTATAGTGTTAATTTTCTTATTCCTAATCTAATTAGAAATCCCATTCAGTTTATAAATAATGCTAAAATAAGTGTTCTACATAATATAGGAAATAATCCTCTACCTACTTAGGAATATTTCTCACTCAAATAAGAAAAAGACATCTTTGTAAATCCCACTAGAATTTTGAGTGATAATTCTAACAACTTTCTCAAGTGAATCGTTGAAAACTGAGAAATGACTCCACGTTTAAATTAAAAGCCAATCTAAGCTTAGTAGTAATTTTTTTGCTCTCGAGTTGTTTTCTCTCCAATTCTTAGGTAAATTCAGTTTATCACCTAAATCAATCAAAACATTAATTTTATGTCATGAATAGACACGTGATTTAATTTTTAATTTTTCTTTCATTTTTATATAATTATAAATAAAAATGAATAAATGGAGTGATTTATTGATATAATTTACAAATAACACGGTAAACTGAATATTACTTAAGAATCTCTCTTATCCATATGTTCTTGAAGTAGAAATCTATACTGAAGCGAACTAGAAAAGGATTTGGTCCACACTAAGTGTAAATGAGAATTTGAATACTTAATAATAAAATAAAATAAAATTGACACTCCTAGGCCATCTAACGGTAAATTTTGTCTGCATAAAGTGCTTTAATATCTTGAACGTAGCAAACTTTCTGCCAACATACTGCAAAGTGGAATCAATAGACATCAATAAGCAAGAAAAAGAAGGACACTCCTGGCCTCTTCTACCACAAATTTTTACTTATTTCTCTAAGGCTTAAGGGGAAAATTTTGAATGCCCTTGTTTCTGCGTAATATGTACATTGTGAGCTGGTAGTGACCTTCAACACCTATGCATTGACTCCTCGTGCTGTTGGGGTGGGGTGGTTGTGGAATTTTACTTGGCATTACCTGCTTCGAGAGCTTCTACTGAAATCATTCAACAATTTTCTCAACTAAATTTGCCCCATAAAGGATGGACTCAACGGTTAAGGATTTAGTTCTAGATGCATCTCATCTCGAATTTGAATCCTATTGATTGTTGTTGGAGTTCCTTGTGAGTGGGCGATATATAAAACGGTTTGTAGGCTCTCCCTGACCATGGGATGGAAATACCCTCCTATCGTTATACTTTTTGTTGTCAAAAATGGAATGGCTTTCATTGCAAAAACATGCATGATGCATTGATTGCAATCAAGTTGTGCTGATTTGAGTTTAGCTTTAGCTACGCTAACAATTTATACATTTATGGTCTAATATAATTTATTGTTTGTCAAAGCCAATATTGGGGTTAATCAATCTCTTTATTACATCATTTGTTCCTAGAAATTCAGTACTCCTCTAAATAGCATAAAGCCTTTGAGCTAAAGAAAGTCTATACATAGAAAGTCTATACATATAACAACTATACATGGAACAAGCAAGAGAACAATAAACTATAAAAGAGAAGCTCCAAATAATAGGATTGATAAAATTATACATAAAAATGATTTAGCACCTAATGCAATGCCCATTGATTATGCTTTCCTATGGTAGCTAACTTATTTAACTCCAGTAGAAAATTAAGCTATTTAATTCACTGCCATTGCACGTGGAAATTATCTCACTCTGAACATGATTGAAATCCACAAGAATGATGAAAATAGAAGAAGTAAATCACTTCAATGAGGGCTATAAGGGGTCAAAGGAGGCATATTATGAATGTTGACATCAATGGGGAATAAACGGTATTGAATGTCAAGCTCCTTGAATATTTTCACCATTTCATCCAATAATAGAGCTCTCCTTTCAAATTTCAACCCTGGTCTTGGTGGTTTATTCTATGCCTACACCATACTGCCACTTTCACCTTATTTAAGTCTGCTAGTTCCAGCAATATAACCATTGGATTGGGATACCAGTGCTCTTTCTTACCCTCAATGTAACTGCAACAACATGAATTGAGTTAAATACAAATTCATAAATATACAATGTTATTTATGAGGGAAATCAAAAGGGAATTTCAAATTTTGAAGTATTAATTTCCTACACTATGCAATAAATTGTTACATAGTTCTAGCAATCCATTCTGAAAATTTTTTTAATCCTTTGAATTTCAATTGATTGCTTTAATTATGGTTTGAGTAGCATTAAAATTTAATAGAAGGACTATTTTGTTAACAGAAACATATCTCAAGAATTAACTTATTACTCATAAAAAAATAAAGATATTAAATTATGGTTTTTGTCATATCTTAAAGACAAAATTGTAAAATACTAAAAAAAAATTAGGATGCTATTGTTAGTGATAAAGTAAATAATCACATATAAATATAATTCTTAGCGACATGATATTCTCAAATCTTTCCTCTCAAAGCCCCATAATTAGTGAATAAATAATGATGTCAATAGCTAGGTAAATAATTTTTAATTTGCATACCTGGTTATTCTCTGTTTCATAAGAGCAATCTTTTCTGCAGGAGTCGATACGTGGATGAAGAATTCAACTCCATCGCCCATGTCTGGACTACGATAGAAGTTGCCAATAGCTTTAGTTGCCAGAATGTTGTTGTGGTATATAACCTTAAGATTGTCATCTCTGAGGAAGATGGTGGTTAGGATGTTCATCTCCTCAACTCTAAGCTGCATGAAATTAAATTTGTTGGAACATATAATTTTTTTTTTTTTTTTTTTTTTTTTTTTTTTATAGCTTATTTTGACTTAGACTCAAACTCAAGATTATGAATGGCAACGGGGTAGATTGGAAGCAGGGTTGCTTCCTCTTTTCTCGCTCCACAAGAGCTCAGATCAAGAAAGGGACTTTCTTGCTGGGAGTGGGAGGGGCCAATTTCCCCGAGGGAGCTTTTTTTTTTTTCATTTTAATTTATTATTATATAATGCAAAATTATTTATTAATAAAAAATAAATTATAAGTGAGATATATAATTCTTAAACATAATCTTAATAATATATTTATATTTTTGTTAAAAAAATCATCATAGTTAAATACATAAATATATAAAAATAAATTAATTTTTAATAAAAATAATAATAAATTATTGTGTGGAATAGATTATGGTGATTCGGAATGGGGTCTCCTTGTCCCCATTCTGCAAAATATGGGATCGGGAAAATTTGATCAGATTTGGGATGAGACTGATCTACTTCGGAAATAATTGTCATTCTTATCATCGAGACTCACAATTTTAAAAAGCGATTCAATATCACTAATATAATTTTTATGAAAGAAAAAGAAATTATAATAAATAAAGTAAGGGTATATAAAGATGGAAGTAAAATGATATACCTGTCTTCCATCCACTTCACACAAATCACCTACATCAAATGGGTGGACGAAGAATAGGAAGATGATAGACTCAAACAATGTCCTGGCAGTATTCCCAAAAATGAAAGATACAACCACAATCTGCGATCCCATGAACATAACAAATTTGCTTGTGGCAATTCCAAGAATGAGTAGCCAGATAACCAATATAATAACGCCAACTACTACGTTTACCACCTGATGAAGCTTGTTTACTGCTGTTTTTGTGTCATTTAATGTCAAGGCAAGTGCTCTTCTCTCTAAAAGCATTCACCTATAACAATCAAATATTATCTATTGATGCATAATGCTATTTCATTAAAGCATTTTATAAACCATGGATTAAAATATCATTTGAATTCTTACCACCCAATTCTTTAGGGAAGATTTATTGATTCTACTTGTTTCAGATGCTCCTTCAAATAAACTCATTGTTTTTAAAGCTTCATCTTCTTTCATAAATCGCAATAAATCTTCCAAGTAAATGTACCTACCACATAAATTAATTGGTATTATTTTATAAAAATAACAATATGTTAGAATTAGACAAAACTATGAATATATAACTTAATTTAATGCTAGACTAGAGATAATAAGAAAACTTTATTTTAAAAAGTAATATTAATTAAAGAAAATATATCTTTACTCCTAATAACAATGATATTAAAATTACATTTAATAATAATTATAGCCTTTAAATCAATATATACATATAAATGAAAAAAAAAGAAACAAGAAAATATTGCAACAAAATAATAAAAAAAATGGTTTGCAACACAAAGAACTAGTCAGTCTAATATGTATGCATATGGTGAATTCTATACAAAATAAAATATTTAATAATATTTATTACCATTATATGTATCTTATGAATGGAGAATTTTCACTTAAAAAATATTTTCATGATATATTAAAACAATAAAAGTCTCTGTTATTTATTCATTTTTTTTTTATCTTTCAATAATATTAAATCTTTTTTTTGGCATTATGACAAACTAATTAATTAAACATAATTTTATTTGATTGTTATATTAACCTCATATGTCACTAATTTTTCTTGAGAATTTTTTCCTTCTCGTCCATCATTTGATAATAAAATATTTTAACATGTATTGATTTTCTTTAATTTCTTTTTATTATCTCTATATTACTATATATAAATGAAATTGTGTATTCTAAAAACTCTATATATACGTGAAAAGGTTAAGAGGAAAAAAAAACAATAAAATAAAATCAACAATATACATAATGTATAACTTCAATAATTAAGACCTTTTACACATGAAAAGTATATGCATTATGCTAAAAAATAACCTTCCATCACATATAAAGATGAATCTAATAATTCAATTCTTCATATTTTAAAATGGAACTTAGCATTGAGAAGTTTGAAAAGAAGTTGATAGATTGCTAATAATAAAGTATAATTAATGAATGCATGAAAGTATATATATCTTAATTATAAATTCAAATAACTCACTTTGATCCACGGCAAGCCACATTATTAAAAATTTTTCTTGCAGCAGCTTTAGCCTCATATTCACTTCTGATCTCTACTGCATATTCATCATCATTATTTGCATCTAGAATTTGCTCTTCCAAAGTTGATAGAGAACCATGTCTTACAATATTCATCAACCTCTTCATATTCCAGGCTGAAATATTCTTAGTATTCAATTTGTGCAAGTGGTCAATAGTTATCTCATTATTTACCTTTTTGTCTACCCTTTTTGATCTCATTAAACTCTTCTGTTGTCCCCCATTGAAACCTATTCTACCACTCTTTGATGGTGAGAACACAGTTGCCTTAAGTTCTGGAGGTACAGTAACTCCAGCATTTTGCAATTTACGAATCTCAGCAGCAGTCTTCTCTTGTTCCTCCTCATTTCTTTGTATTTCAATCAATGGTGGACCTGATAATGTCTCAATTACAAACTGATTATAGATCGACTCCTGAATCCTATCAAAATAGGTACTAACATGGAAAGATGAAGCAAGAACCTTAACCATCAAAGTTTTAAGCAACCATATGAAATTGGCCGCCAAAAAGCATATTAAGATTTTTGTAACATATTTCAGAATTTCACCTTTGGTCTCCCTTCTAACCTTGGCATCAAACAAAAAATGCCAAGCCAACAAGACAAGCCCTAACCACCAACAATTCTGCACTCCATTTCTTAAGCCATATACAAAATATAATACCCTTTTTCGTAAAAGAAAATTTCTCTCAATAAAAAATACTATTATGCGAAAACACCAACAGGAAACCAACCTCACAAATAGAAAAACCAACAACAAAACCACCCACTTCCATAATTTAAGCTCTAAAAAGGTCCTTTCCTTCCAAGTAGATATAGAAAGACTACACGCCAATAAAGCTATAATTGCAATCAAACTCAACCATTGAAGCACAGTCAGTGGACTTAAATGAACCCTTTTATACTCTTCAGGCAAATCCTCATATTCCAATGGGTCGTCTTCATCATCATCCCCAGGCTTAACTAAAAGCCCAGATTTCAATTGTTCAGATTTTACCCTCCCTGACATCATCCCCAATTCACCTGGTGATGGGTCTAAAAGCCTTGATTTCGTTTTTAGTCTTGATAATCTACTAGTTTGAGTTCGAAATGATGCATTTGATGTGCACTTCAACACTTCATCACATCTTTGTTGTTGTTGCTGTTGCGAATGAGTACTATTAAATGACCCATCTTTATCATCCTGCAAATCTTTATATCGCCTTCTAACAGACTCGACTGAACTATTAATAGAAAGAGAGGGTTCAAATGAAACTCGAATTTCCTTGGAAGGTTGACTGTTCAATGAAGACTCTTGGAAAGATGGCAAGTTTTCATCACGTAATTCCCGTCTTAGCTCATCCATTTCCATATCCATATCCATGTCTAAAGAAATCTCGTCATCCACAATATTCGATGGTTGATCCTCCACTTCTTTCTTCTCATTCATATAACCGAAGCTAGGTTCCCTCAGTGTCTTATGAATAGTATTGACATCATTGTTGGCGCTGGAAGCATCGACCTTGACGATGACCTCAGGGTGGTTAGCTCCTCCTCCAACCAGGGTTGATGGCTGTGAAATTTCTTGGGGATCATCTGATTGTTGATGGGAAAGAATAGGTAACTCTTCATGGTTTCTTGAATCTTGTCCTGAACTTCCACCCTCTGCGATTATCCTTGCTTGTTTGTAAGAGCCATGTGATTTGAATGATTTCTTCATTGAAGAATAATCCATTCTTTTCTTCGATAAAATATTCGATATATGTTTTTTTTATCGTTTTCTTTCCTTCATGTGCCTGAAACAAGATTGACCAGTATTCTGAAGAGGAATTTATTCAAAAAACTTGGTTTTCAGAATTTAGGAAACCATATTTCTTAAGGGTTTCTCAGAACATTTTTTGGTCATCTACAGAATGGTGATTAAAAAAAATACTAATTAAAAAAGAAAATATGAAAAAAAGAGAACGAGTCTACAAAAGCATCACAAGTGTCATGGAAGACGAAAATAGGAGATAGAATTGCATGGTTAGGCTTGAAGCTGTGGCATTCAGAGAGATTCACGCAAATTTGAAAAACTTCCTATAGTTTCTACTATTAAACAGAAGACAACCCCTTAATATTTCATAAAAATGGTGATATACTATATAATTAATTTAAGCGAAAATTTTCAAGAATAAGTTTTGTCAAAAAAAAAAATACGAATGAGGTCAATAAGAAAAAAAATCAACTCCAAGATTTAAATTCACATAGATTAAACTCTTTTACATATATATATACATATAAAAGTTAGTCTAGGCATTATTTGATAATAGCTTTTAAAATAGTATTTAATATTTTGACTATAATTAAAATAATACCTCTCTTACTTGTATTATTTGATGATATAGCGTTTATAGTAGTGTTTAGAGATTGAAGGAGTGGTTCATAAAAAATTATCCATTCTAATTTTTAGAGGTTGAAAGATCGTTTTGATTAGGATCAACAAGATGATACAACTATTTTTATATTTAATAGCTAATGTGACACTTCTACTTTAAATCGCTATATAGGCCCTGTTCGGCAATAATTTTTAAAGTAATATTTAGCATTTTGATAAGAGTCAAAACACTACTTATCTTATTTATACTATTTAGTGACAGTATTTATACTAGTTTTTAGAAGTTGAGAGAGTAGTTTATAAAAAGCTATATCTCCTAAGTTTTAGAGGTTGAGAGTGTGATACCCCTTACCCGTCTACAGTGAAGCCGAGCAAGATATGCCACACAGTGTGCTGGAGCACCATATTTTATTCCATTACAATTTACTCTTTCTTAATTTATTTATTTATTAGTCACTAAGTGCAAATTTTTACCATTTATATCATTTATTTATAATTTTGATTTATTTGAATTTTCTGCAAATTTTATAGAAAATCCGGCAGAGTGCCGGCTGTAAATTGGAAAAATAGTTCTTCTGAACCTGTTAAAAACACTTCCAAATATATTTCAATCATCCCCAAACTCCAACTCAAGACAACACAATATCAACACAGTTCATCAAATCTCAACATTTTGAACTCATAATTTAAAATTAATTCCATGCATGAATAATTACATACTCATATTTACAAAGAAATATTCAAATTCATTAACTCACAATAGTTACAATAATTACATAAATTTACCATTTACAAGACAAAATATAGATCTAGTACAAAATGTAGAATACAAAACGAAGCCTAGCAATCCTACCAAATGCACTGCTGGTCGAGGTAACACAAGACATAAAATGCAGATCAAAGTCTGACTCCCAGTCTACGGTCTACTAGACTCGCGCTCCGTATCTCCAATACTTACGCGTGGCAGAAGCAACGTGCTAAGCAATACTGCTTAGTGGTGTCAATATAAAATAAAATAGCTAAAATAAAATGGATATGCAGAATGTATGCTGATATTTTATGCAGACTGAGTTTCTGGTAATTATTTGTAGTATTATTAATCTGGTACTTTTTATGTTAATTATTTAATTAAAATTTGTTAAGATTTATTTTGATTGCCTAAGTAACCTATACTAGTCGACTGATCGATAAACGGTAAATTGGCACTAGGTATCAAGTACTTTGGGCCATCACACTATCGATCACAAAGTGTCTCCCGGTGTACAACAGAACAGTTAATAAGCTGTAATAATTATTAAGTACGAGGCCAAGTATAGTAAACACAATCAAAATAGTCAAAGGCTATTATATCACGTAACGCACTAAAGGCCATAAAACACAGAATGGCATGAAGCCATATGTAGTACTACTAACAGAACCCTATTGGCATGCCGACCTATCCAACCCAATCTTTCTAGGCATACAGGGTATTTTATATAGTTAATTATGCAATTACTTATGTTTGTAGTGTACAGGTTACTATTCATTAGACTATTTCACACAAATGTTGACTTTTTAATATTTAATAGATTTGTTAATTCTAAGTTCATCAAAATACCACATTTTGAATTTTATTTTTGTTGGCATTAATTGCCAAACTCAATTCCTAGCCTTCTAGGTTTTATTTCAAATTTCTAGAATTTGAGATCCATGTTTACTATTTCATTAGACCTTGCTACAGTGAAAATTTGACAAAACTTTCTCCATAAAACTTGTTCCTTTATGTGTCTAGTTTAATCCCCTTTTGAATCACTTTATTTGGAGTTTTCTAGCTCAATTTATAGCCTAAATACCACAACTAGCCGGATTGAAATTTTTCCAGAATTTCTGGGCAGAAATCAATTCTAGTAGTTTTGGTGTTCTGACTTTGGTGGATAATTTCATTAAGTTCTAGTCAAAATTTTGAGTTATTTTCTGGCTGTAATTTGTTATAAATTATCTAAGCTTTCAATTGATATAAAATTCAGGTCAATTGACATTTCTACATCGAGTTATGACTACACTGTTTATTTGGTCATTTTCCAGGGACAGCATGTTGGTCACCTGGATTGGGGTAATTTTTTAGGTCAACTTAGGTTGGTTTTCTGGGCATGATTTCTTCACAAAAAATATTGCATTATGTGTCAAATTTCAACTGAAATTGTCCTTACACCAATTGAGTTTCACAAGTCCAGCTTAGGGCTATTCAAACCCACCGACTCGTGTCCTATAGTTCCGCACTATGGGGCAAGACCTAATTCATATTCCCAATACCTCAACTCATTCCAATTTATAGTCAATTTATCTCAAATGGTCACTAATTGACCATTAGAGCTTCAATTAGGCCTCAAGGCATAAAACCCCCAATTTAACCACAAAACCCTAGCTTTCAAATCCCTAATTCATACATTCACCATACAATTCATGTAGTTTTTCAATTTCAACTCCATCATACACATCATTGGCATTATTAGATATATTATTTCCCATCAAACTCATCATACCCTAAGGTCCATCATGGCTACCGAAAATGGTGTGGCCCGCTAACATGTTTATTTTTTATGAAATTTCAAAAATTTTAGCTCAATTTATTATCCTAACAAGAAATTTGAAGGAAAGAGAGAAGGAATAGGACACTAACCTCCTTGGAACTAAACTTGGTCTTGTGAAACTTCAAGAATTCCTTTAATTTTTGGCTGCCACACTTTAAAGAGGAGCTAAGGAGTATTTTAGTGTTGGGGCTCGAGGGTTTTGGGCAAGAATCAAGGAGATATGAGCTGAAAGCAAAGAAAAAAAAAAATTAAGGGCTAGAGAGAGAGCTGTCGCCAAAGCAAAAATTGGAAGAAGAAGAAGGATTTTTTTTTTTTATTTTAAGCCTTTTCTTGTGCCTTTACACTTAAACTTGTTAGAGTTTGATTGGTTAATAAATTTTAATGACATCATTTATGATGTCATTATATAAAATTAAATTTCCATTTGTTTCATTTTCTTTTTTCTACTTATTTTTAGTTAAATTTTCTTCAATATTTATTCATATTTTTCATATAATTCATTTACTTAATTGGACAAGTTGGTTAAAAATTATCTCTCAAGGTGAAATGAACCAAAATGCCCTTCATTTAGGCTTAGTGGAGCTAAATTGTCTCAGATTTATTGATGAAATTTTCTAAGAACTTTTCTTGGCATTCTAATGCCATTAAAACCTTCAATGACTCTTATTTTGGAATCCCTAAAATTATTTTTGGCCATTTCTTGGGTTTAGGACTAC